>NW_007867994.1:0-597 GCF_000696425.1 Galeopterus variegatus
GGGCCGGCCCATCCTTATTCTTAAAGGATATTTTGCTGAATGTAATTTCAGGTTGCTGGTGGTGTCACTTCATATTCTAATGGCATCCTCCCAATATCTTCCAGCTTTCACTACTGCTGTTGAGAATCATGTCCATCTGTTTCTGTGTAGGTGGTTTGCCTTTTTTCTCTCTATATTTTATAGTCTTTTATTTTGTCATTGGTATTTTGCTGTTTTACCATGATATGTGTAGGTGTGAATTTGTTTTTATCTATGCTGTTTGATAGGAATTTTGCATGCTACATCTGAAGATTCTTGTCTTTCCTCAGTTATGAGAAGTCATCAATCATCATCTTCTTAAATATTGCCTCTCTTTCATTCTTTCTCTTCTTTCCTTCTGAAAATTCAATTAGATGATTTTCTAACCTTCTCACTTTATCTTCCATGCTTCCTACTCTCTGTGCTGCATTGTGAGATTTTAAATATCTATCATCCAGCTCTCTAATATTTTCTTCAACTACATATAATCACCTGTCCAATACTTCAATTGAGTTTTAAATTTAAATGCTTATATTTTTTCTTTCTTTTTTTTTTTTTTTTTTTTTTTTTTTTTTTTTT
>NW_007867995.1:0-597 GCF_000696425.1 Galeopterus variegatus
AGACACGTAAATAGGTAATTTCACTGTGATATTTTAAATACAGATATGGAGATGTACTCAGAGGCCCACAGCGGAGGAATGCTAGCCTTAAAGTGCTGGGAATGTCTTCATGAAGGAGGTAACATCTGAGCTGCGCTGTAAGATGTGCACACAAAACCTAAATGGGGTGATGTGGGGAGGGGATATCAGGAAAAAATAATTACATAGTCAAAGCATAGACTTAACATACATTACTATGTATGGATCTTTTAAAACAGTGTAGAATTTCTGGATGATAAAGGGCAGAGCAGGGAGTGGTGGAAGATAAAGCTGGAGAGGTGAATGGGTTCAATTCATAAAGAATGGCTAATCACAGCTGAAGAGTCTGAACTTCATCCTGTAGGTGATGAGGAGCTCTTGAATAAGTCCCTATCATGGAATGCTACAGTCATGCTCACATTTGCTGTATGGAGGGTGGATTTGAAGAGGTCCAGATTGGAGATATGACATGATTAAATTTGAAATGCCTATGGTATATTCAAGCACAGATATCTAGAAGGAAGCTGGATTTATACATATGAACTTTATTGGAGATTAGGAGTTATCAAAAAGTGATCA
>NW_007867996.1:0-597 GCF_000696425.1 Galeopterus variegatus
ACAAAAGCTGAGTACCTACTATAGGTGACACTGAGGATTCAAAATCCAATTAGAAAAAAATTCTGCTGTTGAACAGCCTACAGTCTACTTAGGGAGACATGACAATGTCTGCGGAGTGGCACCACCACCATCCAATCATGCCAACAAGAGGCCGTCTCTGGTGCCTCTGTCTCACCCCATACTTTCAACTCCTCATCACATCCAGTTATATCACTTCCATCTATTTCTCTGTAGCTCTACCCAGTTCTCTCCATCTTTACCACCCTGCTCAAGCTTTCATAATTTCTTCCTAAACTACTGCAAAACCTTCTAAACTGGTCCATCCATGTCTCCTCGTGGACCCCTACAATCCATCCATCTTTACTGCAACCAAAGTGAATCTTGTCAATCTGATCACTTCAAATCCCTGCTAAGAGCCCTCATGACTCTTAGTAAAAGACTATCTTGTATCTACTGTCCTTGACTCCCAGCCACAGGGGCCTTCTGTTCCTCACTCATACCAAGGTCCCTTCCACTGCAGAGCCTTTGCACATTCAGTCACCTCTGTAATGCCATCTCCTCCCTCTAACTCCTACTTATCCATTAGATCTCAGCTCA
>NW_007867997.1:0-597 GCF_000696425.1 Galeopterus variegatus
AGACACGTAAATAGGTAATTTCACTGTGATATTTTAAATACAGATATGGAGATGTACTCAGGGGCCCACAGCGGAGGAATGCTAGCCTTAAAGTGCTGGGAATGTCTTCATGAAGGAGGTAACATCTGAGCTGCCTTGTAAGATGTGCACACAAAACCTAAATGGGGTGATGTGGGGAGGGGATATCAGGAAAAAATAATTACATAGTCAAAGCATAGGCTTAACATACATTACTATGTATGGATCTTTTAAAACAGTGTAGAATTTCTGGATGATAAAGGGCAGAGCAGGGAGTGGTGGAAGATAAAGCTGGAGAGGTGAATGGGTTCAATTCATAAAGAATGGCTAATCACAGCTGAAGAGTCTGAACTTCATCCTGTAGGTGATGAGGAGCTCTTGAATAAGTCCCTATCGTGGGATGCTACAGTCATGCTCACATTTGCTGTATGGAGGGTGGATTTGAGGAGGTCCAGATTGGAGATATGACATGATTAAATTTGAAATGCCTGTGGTATATTCAAGCACAGATATCTAGCAGGAAGCTGGATTTATACATATGAACTTTATTGGAGATTAGGAGTTATCAAAAAGTGATCA
>NW_007867998.1:0-597 GCF_000696425.1 Galeopterus variegatus
GCTTGGGAGAGCGTGGTGCTGACAACACCAAGTCAAAGGGTAAGATCCCCTTACTGGTCATCTTTTGTAAGTAAGTCAGTCAGTCAGTCAGTCAGTCAGTAAGTAAGTAAGTAAGTAAGTAAGTAAGTAAGTAAGTAAGTAAGTAAGTAAGTAAGTAAGTAAGTAAGTAAGTAAGTAAGTAAGTAAGTAAGTAAGTAAGTAAGTAAGTAAGTAAGTAAGTAAGTAAGTAAGTAAGTAAGTAAGTAAGTAAGTAAGTAAGTAAGTAAGTAAGTAAGTAAGTAAGTAAGTAAGTAAGTAAGTAAGTAAGTAAGTAAGTAAGTAAGTAAGTAAGTAAGTAAGTAAGTAAGTAAGTAAGTAAGTAAGTAAGTAAGTAAGTAAGTAAGTAAGTAAGTAAGTAAGTAAGTAAGAAAGTAAGTAAATCAATGAATGAATGAATGAATGAATAATGAATGAATGAATGGATGGATGGATGAATGAATGAATGAATGAATAATAAATGAATGAATAGATGGATGAATGGATGAACGGATGAATGGATGAATGAATGAATGAATAAATAAATAAATAAATAAAATGATGGTCTACAAGATCAAAATA
>NW_007867999.1:0-597 GCF_000696425.1 Galeopterus variegatus
TGATCTGTCCAATGCTGAGAGGTGTGATCAGGTCCCCAAATATTATCATAGAGCAGATGCTCCTTCTGTCACTCTGAAATGGGCTTTGTGGAGAGAGATCCCCTTCTTTTCTTTATCTCTGCTGGTGGCTCCTTGTGACAGTGCACTCCAGTGGTTGGTGGGCCATCTGTATGGTGGTTGTGGTGTCTAGCCACTTTCATGGCAGCCATGGTTATTCTGGTGGCTATGCTGGGCCACCCACACAGAGGTGATGTTTTTGGAGTGCTGCTTGGTGCTGGAAGTGTGCCTGGTTGTGGGGAGTGTCCAGTCCTCAGCTCTAGGACTTGGGTTCCTAGGCGGGCTCCTAGGTGCTGGCTCAGTGTGCCTGGTTGTGGGAGGAGAATCCGGTCCCCTTCTCCATGCCTCAAGTCCCCGGGCAGGCCCCATGGCACTGGCATGGTATACCTGGTTGTGGGCGGGGGTCTAGTCCCTGGCTCTATGCCTTGGGTCCCCAGGCAGCCCCTGAGGTGCTGGTGCAGTGTGCCTGGTTGTGGGAGGGAAGTCTGGTCCTCTTCTTCATACCTCAGGTCCCCGGGTGGGCCGTGAGGCACTGGCATG
>NW_007868000.1:0-597 GCF_000696425.1 Galeopterus variegatus
CTCATGTAATCATAATGACAGATCCATGTGGTAAAAGTACTATTATTAGAAACATTTACTGAGGGTTATGAGGGCTAAGAAACTTGGTAAAGAATGCAGCACTTAGAATAAGTGGAAGATGGTGAGTCCAAGCCCAAATCTCACTGACTCTTAGCACATTCTTTTTTTTGTGCCTGAAATTTTCTTCCTTTCCCACATAGTGATTCTTTCTTTCAAAACACAACCCAGGCATTATGTCCCCTTAAGAATATTTTCCCTCCACATTATAATTTAGCTGTCTTTTCTGTGTCTTTCTGAGGAGCCCTGTGAATACCTCTATTACAGTTATTATTAATTTATTTCTTAGTTTAATAAGTTTATTAATTTGCAAAATGCTGTTTGACCAGCTATAAGACCCAGAAACTGCATTCGTAATTGATATTAACAATGTCCTATGATTGGGTTATTTTAGTGTGTCTGATCTCAAAGTATGGTCTCCAGACTAGCAGCATTGTCCTCAACTGGAAACTTATTAGAAATACAGATCCTCAGGCCCCACTCTATCTCTACCAAATCAGAAAATATGGGAGTGTAGAGCCCAGCAATTTGTGTTTTCGT
>NW_007868001.1:0-597 GCF_000696425.1 Galeopterus variegatus
GATTGTGCTAGATGCTAAGCTTTTGTTATCTCTTTGATTCATTGCACCTTTGGGTTGGATATAACTAACCCCATTACACTGAGAAAATGGAAGCTCAGAATGAGAACCAGCCTGCCCAAAGTGGCACAACTCTGAGTGTCAGGGCTGGGGTTGGGACTGGGTCTGTCTGATTCCAAAGTCTCCTAATCCTGGCTCATGACCCATCAGGCAGCTCTGGGTTCCAGCATGGGCTGATGGTCCTTTGTTTGAGAAGTTTCCTTGACTGGGGGTTGCTCATATTAAAGAGTGTGTTAAGAGTCTGGGTATCCCAGAAACTCTAGTCTTTCCTTAGGGAATGTTAGGATCTTACAGCACCAGAGCTTTCTGATTCTTGGCCAATACCTCAGCATAAAGCCCCTGCTCAGTCCTCAGTCTTCCTCGAGCCCTGAGGCTGAGGCTGTGACACCTTCTCCAAAGAATTACCATCTGTCTCCACAGTCACCTCTCTGCTTGACAGCCACTGAACCCAGCCCTGGTCTGATTTGCTTACCTAGGTTTAGGTTTACTTTTCATTCTGGCACTAAAAGAAAATGGAAACATAAAAGGAGGACAACCCCA
>NW_007868002.1:0-597 GCF_000696425.1 Galeopterus variegatus
ATAAATAGTTATTGAACAAGTAGGAGATGAATAAATAAGAAATACTCCTGTGGTGGGACATGGGCTTCAGAGAATAACCAGGACACAATTACTGATAGATTAATGTTGAGATCAGGTATTTATTGAAGTGATATGAACCAGGAATGGAAATCAATAACAACTTAGATGAGTAAAAATGGAAATTCAGCTGAAGGAGAAACCAAGGAACAGTCAGGAAAGAATAAAAGAGGAGATGAGTTCAAAATGGATAGTTTGAAGGATGGGATATTTTGAAAGAAGATACATGAAATGAGATTGGTAGGAAAGAAATATGAGAGTAAAAATTGATGAAGCAAAGTCCCTAATAATTTGAGAAACATTTGGATTAAGAGCAAAATTGGAGGAGGGACACTAACCTCTCAGACACTGAGAGAAAGAACATAAAAATAATTTCGGGTGTAAGTAAGTTTGAGAAAGCATGTGTGCAGAATTGGTGGGGGATGGGAAGAAGCAGGGTGGGGAAGTGAGAAAATTTCCCAAAACTTGTTGATCAAGTAGGAAACAAGATCACTGGCTAAGAATAAGGTTTGGAGCATCAGGTCTCAGGGGAAGAATAAG
>NW_007868003.1:0-597 GCF_000696425.1 Galeopterus variegatus
CAAACTCCAGATCCCCTGCACTAGGTAGCTGCTTAGTTTTTTCAGTTTTCCAGTTGTTGCTTTCCACTGGGCTCTTTGTAGTCTTTCCCATGCATGCACAGCCCAGGGGTTAGTCAAAAATTTGAGGAGAATTTATATGGAAAATTTGAGGCTCCCCCTCGGTGATTCACTGTTTCTGGAATTTCTCCCTGAATTCCAAACTCTAACTCCTCAGCCTGATAAAATGGACATTTTCTGTTTGAGCTCCTTCTTTCCTGCACCATGCAGACTGAGGAGTGACCTCAGATGAAAATCTACATAAAGGCAGTTCCCTTCCTTAAGAGTCTATCTCCTTCAGTTTCTCCTGGTGCTTGGTTGCTCCCAAGTGACTTCAAACTGTTATTTTATTTTTTCCAGTGTTTATAATTATTCATAGGAAGGTTAACCTAATATAAGCTACTCCACTATTACTGAAAGCCAGAAGTTCCTGCGTGTTTCTTTAAAATTACAATTATATGCCCTTGAACAGCTCCCATCTCTCTTGGTTTGAGCTCCCTCCAAAGCAGATTCTGAGATAAGAATTTTTAGTGCAAATAGTTTATTTGAGAGGTGATCCCA
>NW_007868004.1:0-597 GCF_000696425.1 Galeopterus variegatus
TCCTCTTTGGAGAGGACTCACCTTTAACATAGCCTCATTTCTTGGGGTACTAATCCTGGATAGACTTGTAAATAGTATGAGAGAAACCAACTTTACTGACTAAAAGCAAACAAAGCAGAGCAAAACGTGACAAAACAAACACACACATACAGTCATGAGGAAATATTTAAAATATGATTAATTTTACACATATAAATAGTTTTGTGCAATATGGACTTGCTTTTTAAGGTAAATTTAAGGCTAGTAAGCTATTTATTATTAATTTCCTGTCAGTCCCTTTCTTCTGAGCAATTATGTCTAACTTGGATAAAAAGTAGCTATATAGTAGCAATTACTGTTATTGTTCATACAATTTCAATCAAGACACATCTTACCATGAAAAGGAAAAAAAGAGTACAAGTTTTTATAGAAAGATAAAATGCAATCAGAGCACTTTCAGCATTACTAGGAAACCAATAAAAAAAATTACCACTGTAACTTTTTATTTATACCTACAATAAGCAGGATGGTTGTAAATTTCAAGGAACTGGAAACCAGTACAAATGATTCATCTGAGCAAGAAGGTCAAAGTTTTTAATAATTCTTTCTAGAATAAAA
>NW_007868006.1:0-597 GCF_000696425.1 Galeopterus variegatus
AGTTTAACCCTTGTCATTGTAATGAGATCATATTCAGAAAGGAACTTGTAGCAGAGTCTGTGTTGCTAACGTGAAATGACACAAGATCACCTTGGGTGCATGCAAAATGAATAATAAGAAAATTCACTAATGAATAGTAGCTACATCCAAATAGCTGTTGTGTCTACAGTTCCGGATCTAAAACAAAAACAGGAGATCTAAAAAAATAAATAAATAAATAAATATAGAGAAATCTTAGTATGTTATGCTTTTTAATTCATTTCTTCAACAAATGTGTATTAAACACCAAATAAATTCTCATAAAGCTGAACTAAACACCAAATAGATTCTCATAAAGCTAAGACACTAGTGACAGGGACAGATAATCACATGAGTAAATATGTAATTACAGGGGCTGGCTGTTTAGCTCAGTTGGTTAGAGTGTGACCTTCTAACACCAAGGTCAAGGGTTCAGTCCCCTGTACCATCCAGCTGCCAAAAAAAAAAAAAATGAAATGTAATTACAAATTAGGACAAGTGCTCTGCAAGAAATGTGGAGTGTATTAACAGACTAGGACACAGAGGCCTGGTTTAGATGGAGGGGGGGCCACGTACCAG
>NW_007868007.1:0-597 GCF_000696425.1 Galeopterus variegatus
TTAGTTTTAAGAATTGCCATTAATGCCAAGCTAAACAAGTAAAAATTAATTTGCACCTAGATACATCAGACTAAAACTGCAGACCACCACAGATAAAAAGAAAAATCTTAATAGTAGCCAGAATGAAAAGACATGTTACCTACAAAGTAACAATTAGACTAAAGCAGACTTCTCAATGGAAAAATAAAGACCCTAAAATAATAGAATAACATCTCCAAAATGTTGAGGAAAAATATCAGCTAATTATCATTCAAGAGGAGATATAAAACAAAGGAAGTCTGAGTGTATATGTCGTACGCAATGAGTGGTATACATTTTCATATCGTCTTTGAAAGAACCACTAAATAATGTACTTTAGAAAGAGGAAATTAAATGAAAAAGGAAGAGTGGGGTGCAAAATCAGTATAAACCAAAGAATTGGCAAAGGTATATGTAAATACACATTGGCTATTTGAAAAACAACAATAATAATGATTACTGGAAAGAGGAATTTAAATGAAATGAAACTAAAATACTAAATTAAAAAAACGGAAGATGGGGCTGGCCAGTTGGCTCAGTTGGTTAGAGCACAGCCTTGTAACACCAAGGTCAAGGGTT
>NW_007868008.1:0-597 GCF_000696425.1 Galeopterus variegatus
GTCTCTGAACAATAACTCAGGAGGCCTGCTGTCTCTTTTCTCTCTACCTCATGTTATTTCCCTGATGAAACCTGCAATGAAATAATTAAAATGATTAGAAAAGGACATCCTAGCAGATGAAAGATGTGGATGGGACGGTCAGATGTTGTGAGCTCACCTGGGCTCTCTCAGCACTGCACGCCCGGGGAGAGGTGGCTGGTCCTGTGACTCTCCTGTGAGTGGGCGCTAACCACCCAACTTCCATCTGGATGATATCTATGGTTTCATAAGCATTAATAGACATTTTCGGAGCACCTGTAACACGCTAGATGTAGGGAATATAGAATGTAGTCAGACCTTCTTGTTCTCGAGGAAATTTTAGCTTAGTAGAGACAAATAAGGAAACAGATACTCTAGTGAGAGCACAGATGAGAAGCACCTCACTCGGCCTAAGTCTTTGCAGGCTGTGAGATCGGAGGTGTTCTGTTGACTGGGCAAAGATGGAGGGCAGTCAATACAAGAGAGACAGCAACGTACAGGTGTTGGAACATGAGGCTTTTCAGGGAATTTTAAGCAACTCCTTGTGTATAAATATTTTCCTGGGAACAATGGCTTAAG
>NW_007868009.1:0-597 GCF_000696425.1 Galeopterus variegatus
AGACAAAACCTTCATGAAATCTCTAAACAAGAAGATAAAATGTGGGCTGGATACTAATATACTTTTAATTGACCAAAAATCCTTCCCCAAGAATTTTGAGCCTGTCACTGGGAAGAAGAGTTTTCTAGTGGAGTACCACAGGGCTTGCCTGTTTTATTTAGCACTCTCTCCAACCTCTGGGTAGTCAACATTATTTTTTGTCAGTTATCTTTTTAACTTGAAAGATAAAACAAATCTACCAAATTTGCAAATAACACAATGCTGAAAGAGATATATAATGGGACAAATGACAGAAATAATGTTTGAAATGACTGAGCTAGAACAAATGGATCAAAAAGAATATGACATTTAATAGAGATACATATGTATCTGCACTTAGATTCAAAGAGTTAACTAAAAATGTCAAATACACAATTAGAGAGGAGGGGACATATGCCTTAATTGCACTTTATATGAAAAAATCTGATTTCAATTAACCCCAAGATAACATACATCAACAGTGGGATGGGGCTGCTAAAAAGTTAATTCATGGGGCTGGCCCGGTGGCGCAATGGATAGTGCGCCGCTTGGGAAGCGCGGTGGCGCTCCCGCCCGAGG
>NW_007868010.1:0-597 GCF_000696425.1 Galeopterus variegatus
ATTTTTATTAAGACCACATTAAATTTATGGAAATCACAACTGAATGGGAATTGACAAAAAAAAGGGGTCTCTATGGTCTTTCTACTCAATAACATGGTACAAATTTTACTAAATGGAGTCTTTTATGTCCCTCAGGGAAACTACAGTTTTCTTAACACTTCAAGTTGAGTTTATCACAAGGTAGTTTTTTAGCTTCTGTTATAAGTAAACTTCCTTCTTTCATTTTGTCTTCTAATTAATTGTGAGCTGTATGTGTCAAAAAATTGATTTCTATAAATTACTATGGTACTCCATTAATTGCCGAGTTATCTACTTTTGTAGTAGTTTTTGTTCCTCTAATGTTCTTTATCTTTTTTGGTCTAACTGTATTAGCTCCGACCTGAATTTAATTCAACTTAATTCAGTATTAACTATGCTAATAACACTGCAGTTAGTAGATATCTTTTCCAATTCATACATACTATTCATTTTTGAACTGAGATTAATCTACTTTACCAGGTTAGGGAATCCTCAATTGGTTTCTGTTTTATTAATTATTTTTTTATAAAGTGATGGTGAGTTTTGTCAGATGTATTTTAGGAACCTATGGAAATGATT
>NW_007868011.1:0-597 GCF_000696425.1 Galeopterus variegatus
CCTCGCTCAGCCAGTGAGCGGGAACCGGTCTGTATGTGGGATCCGAACCCTCGGCGGCGCCTGCCGCCTCGCTCCCAAGAGGCGCACTGCAGCAGTGCGCCACCGGGCTGGCCCTGGAGCACAGTTTTCAATTGAGAAAGGAATGTGTCTGGTCTTGTTAATTAATACAGCAGACTCTAGATTACAAGGGTGCAAGCCAGGCTTCTAACCTCATAAATGGAACTTTATGGGAATACACTTCATTCCCTCTCACGTCCCTGGAACACATGTAAATAAAGCAAGCAAATTTCAGGAAGGAGGAGACTCTATTTAACCTGGAGATTTGCATCATTCTCCTCAGGATGATGTTTACATTTTGTTCATCCCTGTGTCCTTTAGTTCACATGGCATTCCCTTCAAATATTTACCTTTTAAAGAAGAATATCCTCATTTGCCCTTCAATCTGAAATCATGGAAGAGAAGACCTGACATAGGCAATAGGAAACAACTGCACGATGATTGAGACTTTTTAAAGATGGCACAACCCAAATATACTGTGACTTTGACGTCCTGTGGTTTGAGGTTATATGTGCTACATGATGGGTGGATGGAAATTTT
>NW_007868012.1:0-597 GCF_000696425.1 Galeopterus variegatus
TATCTTTATTACCAATTTTCAGAGTGAGGAACTGATATAACAGTTACTGGGGGTGAGGGGGTTAGCAAGAAATTGGTGAAGGGCCACAAAAAATGATTACATTGTATAATGATAAATATAGTAATAAAAAAAGTAAAAGAAATTTTGCATTTTTCTACAACGTTGTGCTTACACATAATTTCTTATATATTTTCAATCAACATAACATTATAAGCATTTTTCTTATAATTATAAATGTTTTAATTTGTAAATAAAATCTTTAATAACTGCAAAAAAATTACTTGCAATGCTAGCAAATCATTCTTTTTTTCTTTTTCTTCAAGTATCACTTATGGGCTAAATGTGTATGTAATTTTGCTGTATCTTGCCAAATACCTATAGAGGTTGTGCCATTTTGCACTCCCACCAACATTATAGGAGAGTCCTTGTTGTTTCCCAGCCTTGCCAAGAGGGTCTGTTGTCAAATATTTGAATTGTTGCCAAACATAAGTGAGAAACGGTATCTTGGTGCAGTTTTAATTTGATCATCTCTTAAAGTGTTTTTTTTTTTTTTCCTTTTTGTCTTTTTTCGTGACCGGCAACGGATTGCAACCCTCA
>NW_007868013.1:0-597 GCF_000696425.1 Galeopterus variegatus
AAAAAAAAAAGCTAAGTAATTACTTAAGGTATTACTAAAATTTCTTTGGAGTCTAGCTTTTCATATTTACTTTCTGAATCAGATTTATCAGTGCCTTTGTATGCTGTTCCAGCATTTTCAAACAGACCGCTTTACTATTGTCATTACATTTCCCCCCCAAGCTTCTGACACCCATTCACAAGTACTGATGCTATGGCTTTCTTCATTTTACCAAAAGGTGTCAACAAAAGGTTTTAAGACAACAACCATAACTCAAGTGTCATTACCCCCTGTAATGACAAGGGGGTGCCATTTTCCAGTATTGCCACCAGAAATAACTAAAAATTTGTGTATGGACAGCCAAAAGCAACTTCATCGCAATTGCTGCCTGGCCAACAAAGATTGCAAGATACAATCTGATTTCAGAGATGTTAAAATATGCAATAAAAGTGTTTCTTGCAATCAAAATATGGATTAAATAAACCAAATGGAGTTGATGTGAGTTTTTAAAATAACTTGGTTAATTTTAAATATAATGACTATATAATACTTTATTATTTAGGCATTCTTGTGTTCAGGGGAATAAGAGAGTTTGCCATTGAGAATATTGTGTTGACT
>NW_007868014.1:0-597 GCF_000696425.1 Galeopterus variegatus
CCAAGTCAAGGGTTAAGATCCCCTTACCGGTCATCTTTAAAAAAAAAAAAAAAAAAAGAGTTCAACTTTCATAATCCAAAGTATATTTCTTAGGTCACAACCTACACCCCTAGCACTATTGGATTAATTTAATGCAAATCTCATTAATTTTTTTTTTTTTCCTTTTTTTGTCTTTTTTCGTGTCCGGCAACGGATCGCAACCCTCAGTGTCGCGCCCGTACCGGACCGGGACCGGCCACAGGATCGCAACCCCCGGCGTTGCAGCCGCACCTCGCTCAGCCTCATTAATTTTTTTAATTATTATTTTTTTTAAATCTCAGTAATCTTATCACTTCACAAGTACTTCCCTGTGTATCTCTAGGGAAGATAAGAACCATTCTTGCATATTTTTTTCTGTTCCCTGAAATGTTTCTTTTTCTATTTATTTGCTTTGACTTCTCTTTTTTATGCTGTAGGCTTTCCACAAATGCTTGCTGTTTGTTAGTTGCCATTTCATTTTTAAGAAAGAAACGGTAGAAAAACCGACCAGGAGCTCTGTAAACCTGGACAGGGCTTCTCCACAGACTCTCCTTAAGACTGAGCAGGTGGAAGCCAACC
>NW_007868015.1:0-597 GCF_000696425.1 Galeopterus variegatus
ATTGGAGGGCAGATCAGCTGTCCATGCTGTGCCCCAGTGTTCCCCTGATGGGCCCATCTCCTCCATTGCCCACTCTCCAAACACTTCCTGTGGGGTTGGCCATGCACCGGTCCCTTGTGATGACTCACCAGCTTTTGAGTGTCTCCTTTTTTCTGTTGTCTGTGGCCCCTCACTTCTATGTGGGTCCACGGGAACCCTGTCAGTGGTCTTGCTGGCCTGGGGTTCACCAAGGCCCTCCTCTCCTCTACAGTCTCCAAGCAACTTCACACAAAGGGCACAGCAGTGGCTTTTGCCATCTCTTGCTCCTTGCATTCATCAAGACCAGCCTTGAAATGTCTGGGGCTTGAAATGGTTGGAATGGTCCTTTCTTTCTCTCATTATGGCTTCTCCAGCTTTAGTGAACTCTGTAGGTCTCTCCTCCTCTTCCCCTCAGTTCTAGTGGCCCCTGCTTGGCTGTCCTTGCTTTTTAATAATTATGAATTGGCTAATTGTGGGAGAGGGTGACGCTGGGAACCATTTATTCTGCCACTTTGATCCAGAAGCCAACAATCCATTATTTATTATCAGATTTCTTATTGTTCAATTAACTGTTTTTTT
>NW_007868016.1:0-597 GCF_000696425.1 Galeopterus variegatus
GAGTTTTCTTACAACGATGGGCTTGGTCTGATGAGTTTAATTTGATCGATGAGCTTGGTCTCATGACTTTACTTTGATCGATGAGCTTGGTCGGATGAGTTTACTTAGATCAATTACCTCTGTATGATGAGTTTACTTAGATCGATGAGCTTGGTCTGATGAGTTTAGTTAGATCCATGAGCTTGGTGTGATGAGTTTACTTAGACCGATGAGGTTGTTGGGATATTTTTAGTTAGATCGATTAGCTTGGTCTGATGAGTTTACTTAGATCGATGAACTTGGTCTGATGAGTTTAGTTAGATCGATGAGCTTGGTCTGATGAGTTTACTTAGATCGATGAACTTGGTCTGATGAGTTTAGTTAGATCGAAGAGATTGTCCTGATGAGTTTAATTTGATCGATGAGCTTGGTCCAATGAGTTTACTTAGATCGATTAGCTTGGTGTGATGAGTTTAGTTAGATCGATGAGCTTGGTCTGATGAGTTTACTTAGATGGATGAGCTCCGTCTGATGAGTTTACTTAGATCAATTAGGAATGTCCGATGAGTTTACTTAGATCGATGAGCTTGGTCTGATTAGTTTACTTAGATCAATTAG
>NW_007868017.1:0-597 GCF_000696425.1 Galeopterus variegatus
AGAAGACAAACTGTGAATCAAAAAGAAAGGAATAAAAGATTTTTAAAACATCCAAACAAAATTCAATATAATGCCAACAGTAAATCAATACCTTTCAATAATAACTCCTAATGTAAAAGGATTGAATTCCCCACTCAAAAGACACAGACTGATGGATTGGATTAAAAGGATGGACCCAACAGCATGCTGCCTTCAAGAGACCCACGTCACCTCCAAAGACACATAGAGAGTAAGAGGGATGGGAAAGGATATGTCATGCAAATAGAAATGAAAAAAGAACTGGAGTAGCTATTCTTGTATCAGATAAAATACACTATAACCCAAAACCATAAAAAAAATAAAGAAGGCCACTATATAATGGTAAAATGATCTACCCAACAAGAAGACATAGCAATCATAGACATATATGCACCCAACATCAGAGCAGCCAGAATTATAAAGCAAACATTATTAGGCCTAAAGAAAGAGACAGAGACTAATACCATAAGAGTAGAGGATCTGAACACCCCACTCTCAACATTTGACACATTATCTAGGCAAAAAATCAACAGAGAAACACAAGATCTAAACAGCAGTTTAGACCAATTGGACTTGGCA
>NW_007868018.1:0-597 GCF_000696425.1 Galeopterus variegatus
AATTTCTTTGGTATATGCAATAAGTTACTGCACAGTGAGAGGGTAAAATGAAGTCTAGTGCTATTTCAGAAATAGCCCTCAAATATCTTAGAATAAAAAATGTTTTTAAATAACCCAAACACCCAATTAACATTTAAATTTTAACATAATGTCCAAGTCATTTTATGGAATTAAACATTATTTTAGCAACTTATGACAAAACAGTAGGTTTTAATTCATACCATGTTCTGTGTATATCGTTTCATGGAGAAGGGACTGAATTTGTTCTTTTACTTCATCTTCGATATTCTGGGGTTCTAAAATAATTACAAAACATAACTAAGTAGAAAAAATTCAAACATTAACGTGAAACTTTAACACTCAAATATGGCATTACGTATACACCTATTAAAATGAATATATTTAGCTAGGCAACTACGCATTTTTTTTCATATCACCTTACCAGTTTTTTCTATGTTGGCAAACATGGTAGATATTTAAAATTGGTTTTATTTTGTCAGCAGACATAAATGTTAAAAGACTTTCAATAAGATTTTTAAAGAAAGAAAACTAATTCAGGTTCAGAATTTTCTTAAAAAAAAAAAAAAAAAAAAAAAA
>NW_007868019.1:0-597 GCF_000696425.1 Galeopterus variegatus
TTCTTGTAGAAGCCTTGAATCTAAAGAGGAAAAAAGTGAGAAAGTATTGAACTGGGGAGTACTGTCCCTTAGATTTTATCTGAGAAGTAAAAACTGTTATGTTTGCCCATGTGCCTCAGATACAAGGTTTTTTCAAAAAGTTCATGGAAAAATTGAATTAAAAGATAATATATGTTCTTCCATGAACTTCTTGAAGACCCCTCATACATGTACCTGGCTTTATTCTTCAACTAGCCTCTTTAAGTATGGCCTCAGAGCCACTGTGGGGCTTATTTTGTATGTAGTTTGGGTCATCTTGCTTGCAGAATTGCATATCTAGGTTGCTGTTTGTGTATGGCATAGAGATCCTGGTAATTAGGTTTCTGTGACTTAAAGACACTTCTGGGGCTCCAGCTATAAAAAGCCATACCCATTGAAACCAGGACAGAAGTATACACGTACACTCAGGTTAGTGATACTGCTGAGAGAAGAAATGTGGGATGAGACGTGAAACAATGAGACTGATCTCTTTTTTCCTCTCCTAGGACAAGTGCAATGAAATCAGAATCAAAATGTTTAAAATGGGTCAGGGGGCCGGCCCCGTGGCGCACTCAGGAG
>NW_007868020.1:0-597 GCF_000696425.1 Galeopterus variegatus
CCTTGGCTGAATCCCACTGATGTGTTTTGTTTGGCTCACAAAAACTGATTCCCAAGGACACAGGGGCCTGGTCAAGTGGGCGTTTGGGAAGAGGTGCTTAGTGGCCATCCATGGACATGTAAGGGAATTTCCCTGCCGGCTTCTGAGATAGTGTGAACCATTCCTTTCTTTTTTCTTTTTTTAAAGGATTTAAAATGTGTTTTTAAAATGTGTTTTTTAAAATTATTATTATTATTTTACAAGACCCATGCAGTCTGCATGGTACTTTATAGGGCGTATCTAGCTACAGCTGGTGCACTTCTGGGTGTTTTATGGCAAATTATTCTCAGATTACCCTTTAATGCAGGAAGGTCTGCCTGTTGTCTGAGCTCCCTGGGTCATATAGAAACCCTCAGACTTGATACAAAACAGCTGCCTCAGTCAGTTGTTCCAAAAAAGGAGCATTTTCAGGCCAAAGCAGCAGGAAAAAGGTTTTTGTAGCTGGTGGAGATTTTGAAAAATGTCAAATTACTCTTTCCTTGCCATTAAAGTGTGATTTAATTTTGTTGCTAACAAATTGTGTAAATCTAAGAAGTACTCCAAATGGGAGTTTGTTAA
>NW_007868021.1:0-597 GCF_000696425.1 Galeopterus variegatus
AAGTGAGGCCAGGGTGTCTCTTAGAGGAAGGCCAGGCTGAGGGTGCCCTGGTGTGGGGGGGTCTTTCTTTCTTTCTTGGGGGCCCAAGGGGAGGTCAGGTCAGGGCCTCCGGCCTATTAGTGACAGGGCAGGCCAGGAGGGACATAGGTGGGCTAGAAGAAAGAAGGAAACATAGAAAGAAATGAGAGAGAGAGAGAGAGAGAGAGAGAGAAACAGGCCCCAAAGAAGGAAGGAAGGAAGGAAGGAAACAAAGAAAGAGCCCCCAAAGAAAAAAATGAAGAAGGAGTGATGCAAGGAAGGAAAGAAAGAAAAGGCAGGCAAGGAAGGAAGGAAGGAAGAAAAGAGCCCCCTAGTCCCCCATGGCCTTGACTGACCTGCCTCTAAGTAGCCCCCTGCTCTGGCCTGGCCTAGCCTGGCCTTCCAGTAATGGCTCTCCTGGCCTGCTGTCCCCTAGGGCTCCCAAGAAAGAAAGAGAGAAGGAAAGAAAGAGAGAGAGAGAGAGAAGGAAGGAAGGAATGAAAGAAAGAAAAGGAAGGAAGGAAGGAAAGCAAAGAAAGAAAGAAAGAAAGAAAGAAAGAAAGAAAGAAAGAAAGAAAG
>NW_007868022.1:0-597 GCF_000696425.1 Galeopterus variegatus
TTTTTTTTTTTAAAGAAAACATCTTTTTCTATTGCTTTGTAAATTCTTATATTCTGGACCTTAATCTGTTGTCTGTTGTACGTACTACAAATAGTTTCCATTTTGTTTTTGTTCATTAGTTCTTGCTGATGTCTTGTGGTCTGGAGTACTGAGATATCTCTGACTTTATGCTGCTCGATGTACTCAAAAAAATTTGGAAAAATTATTTGAAGTCTAAGAAAAGCAGGCTTTACTATGTGTTATAAGGTGCTACTAACCCAAGATAATCTTAAACCAAGTTCAAACCTTGAGTATTCCATACCCCAAAGAATATGACCATCATCTTACTGTTGATGGATGTTTTGTTTATCTGAGTAACAATTCATTGCAGGGAAAGTCATCACTAGAATGTACATTACACTTCCAATCTTGGGCAGATTCTGGGCTTTGATGTCCGCTTTACTTCCCTTACTCTGCACAGATCTAAAAACAATATTCACATTTTTCAGCAATAGCAAATGTTCTTAAGACGAAATGACTTCTGGGTTCTGTTTATCTTTCTGTAATCCCTGCTTTGTTTTCCCTTCTACCTTGTCCTGCTAATTTCTTACTTTGTTG
>NW_007868023.1:0-597 GCF_000696425.1 Galeopterus variegatus
ATACCTTGTTTAAAAACATTTTGTCAACTTATGAAGCATCATACACTTGAGGAAAAAGAACATGAGTCAACGATGTGTAAGAAGAAAAAGAAAAAGGAAAACCAAGAGAGTAAAATAATCTCTGAAAGTTGAAAAAAAGAAAGTGTAATTAATGTATTATCATGAAATATTAAAGTTACCACTTTAATATGTGGAGTTATAAAAAATTTTTAGAATGCTTTTCTTGCAATCCTTAATTTTCTAGAGTTTGTTACATTTCTCATAATCTGTTCTTCAGAGATTCATATGAGACTGTTAAAAATGTACTTCTGGAGATCATAGCTCAGAACTGAAACAAATTTACCACCAGAATTATTTTCTAGGGTGGTGCTTCTGGGCTGGATCTTCTCTGCTCCGTGGTCCTCGTCTGTTCAACTACAGCAGCCCACTCTCAGTAGACAGGAGTTACCAACAGCTGGGCCATTTCTCAAATACTCACCATAAGAATTGTACATTCTCACCCTCATCTCCTATTTTCCAGCTTGGAACTGTTCCCTGTGATGGTGCTTCTGTTCTGATTTTGGGGGATAGTTTTCTCTTCTTCTGGAATTCTAATTA
>NW_007868024.1:0-597 GCF_000696425.1 Galeopterus variegatus
ATTCCCTCTATTGTGCACTAGATCTCACCTTTTCTTGCCTTCGCAGGGACATCACTCCAGTAATTGTCTCCTTTTTCCGCATTTGACAGTTTCTATTTTTTGGGATCACTGACATTAGAATATAAAATTGCTTTAAAATAGCCATCAATTAAAAACAAAAAAAAACTTCCAGCTATTACTTCATTTCTGTCTTCTGCCTCCATCATATTGAAACTCCATAATGAGTTGTCTTGTACTCTGTCTCTACCTCCTTTCTTTCCATTCTCTTTGAACCTATTATACAAAGTCTTTTCCCCATCATTCCATAGTCTTGTCAAGGCACCAAATATATCTCTATATTGCCAAACCCAAAAGTTATTTCTTAGTCCTCAACTTAGCAACAGCATTTTACAGAGCCCCTCATTTCTTTCTGAAACTCGTTCACTTGGTTTTGTGGACACCAGAATTTTTTCAGTCACTTTTGCGAGTTCCTTTTTACCTCTCCAACCTCATTAAAGTGTGCCACAGCTCAGTCTTAGGACCTCTTCTCTTCTCTATTGATATTAACTTACTAGGTGATCTTGTTCACTCTCAAGGCCTTAACACTGACATCTAATA
>NW_007868025.1:0-597 GCF_000696425.1 Galeopterus variegatus
GCTAATGAGGAATTGGTCCACAGACACAAAGAATGATTGCACATTGTAATGATGAATAAGCTAATTATACTGATCTAACCATCATACATTCTACACAATTATTGAAAATCAACATTGTACCCCACGTGTATGTATAATAAAAAATAAAAATTAAAAAATTAAAAACTGTTCTGAATCTAAAAAAAAAGAAACAGACTCACACAAATTTCAGATATTGTAATTATCAAACATTATAGAACAATCATCTTATTCTATTTAAATAAATAAATGGCAAGATTGAAATTATCTACAAGTAACAGAAAACTCTAAAACAAATGACAGCTAACCTGAAAAAGAAACAAAAATGTCTTCTAGAAATAAAAATATAAAACAACCAACATTAAAAACACTGTATGTAGATGGCAGCAAAATAAAGTAGGGAACTCAAAACTAGTCTATAAGAAATTAATCAGAATATACTACAGTGAAATAAATAGATGAACCTCTAAACAGAAGGTAAGAGACATGGAGAATATAGTAAGAAGTTCCAACATATGTTTAACTGGAATTCAGAAAGGAAAGGAAAGAAAAGAAAAAAATGATTTGAGGCAATATTTC
>NW_007868026.1:0-597 GCF_000696425.1 Galeopterus variegatus
GCAGTTGACTCCAAACTAGAATTATATGAAGATAGAGGTTGGAATCAGCGCTGTCTCCTGCCATGGAATTGCTCCCTGCTAGGGAGCAGTGAACATTAGGGGCTCAAGCTTCTCTTTACAATATTTTCTTTTCTCTTAGGATCCCATTTTCTTCCATAGTGTTTTTTAAATTATTTTTTTAATTGGCAAATAAAATTGTATGTATCTAACGTTTTTAAAAAATATGTATACATTTTCAAGTATCTAGATCAAGCTAATTAACATATGCATTATCTCACATACTGATCATTTTTTGTGTGTGGTGAGAACACTTAAAGTCTACTAGTTTTTAAGTAGATATCAGAATGGTTAAGCAGAGGAAGCAAAAACCCAAAAGTTATCTCCAAAATTTCAGTTTAAAGCAAGATATACATATCAAACAGGAAAAGAAAAAAAAGTGGCAGACTTGCTGAATGTTTTATATTTTATGGGCACTCCATATTGATCAGGTTATTTCCATTTTTTTTTTTTTTTTTGTAGAGAGAAGCAGAAGAAATTATTTTAAGGTAGAATGGCACTTTGTTGGTCCTAAGAATACTTGCATCTGCAAGAAAAAAA
>NW_007868027.1:0-597 GCF_000696425.1 Galeopterus variegatus
TCTAGTCTATTCTTGGATGCATCTGGATTACAAATAAAAATTTGATTTTTCTGAGTCATAACCTTCTTCGTGACGTCTCAATTGATTTCAAAAACACTAAATAACCCAGTGCTTGTGTATATGGCATATAAAATAATGTCAATGAGATATTCCAGCATCTAACTGTTTTTTTGTTGTTGTGTTATGGAACAATAAAGGTCAGCGTTCTTATGTGAGTCCTGAATCAACAGAAAATCACAGAAATATAGACATATTGACTGAACACAGCAGGTATGTCCTCATATTTCCAAAACAATGTTTCCACAGTACGAAATGTCAGGAAATGACTGAGTAGGTACAGAACAAACTGTGCCCCACCCCGAGTTGTGCACATTCATGCCAGGGATTTCTTTCCAGATGGTTATCCCACTTACCCATCTGCCCAGTGCTCGTGGGTACAGGAGACCTCAGAACTGCTCAGAACTGTGGCAGTTCATAAAAAGCCCCAGGGAGCCACCTCACCCACCACTTCCCTAGAGACACCAGAACAGCCCCAAGTGCCTGTCACTGGCCTGCGACCTCCAGCTAACGGGTGCTGGGGAGCCCGCCTGGGAGGCA
>NW_007868028.1:0-597 GCF_000696425.1 Galeopterus variegatus
GTTTAACATCTAGAGAAACCCCAAATGCACAGACGTTTTGCCTGATAGGGTATTGGCTGAATGCTAAATTGAGGGATATGAGAGGCTGGGTACTGGACTGGAAAGACAGAATGAATTATTCTGCAGTCTCACAATGCTTGGGAGAAAAATCCTCCCTGGAGGGAGTGTCCTGTGAAAAACACAGCCAGATCTTATCCTTGAGACACATAAAAACAGAGGTGAAATGAATCTATATAAAGCTACTATCCAGCTTCTTGGAAGATTAATTCCTGAATGCATCAAGGTGATCCACCCCTCATCTTATCTGCCTAACAGGGGACAAGATGAACCATCTTTGGAGGAAAACAGCATCAACTTCAGTTTTCTGTGGTTCCTTTACACGCAGCGTGTGGCATACAATAAAAAAAAAATCAAGACATATGTGAATAAACAGGAAAATTTTTATTAATAATCAAGAGAAAAGAAAAGACAATAAAACAAATAAAATTATCCACGTATAGAAGTTAGTAAATTTTATTACAAGTATGCTATAGAAAATAGAGAAAGGGCCGGCCCGTGGCTCACTCGGGAGAGTGCGGTGCTGATAACACCAAGGCC
>NW_007868029.1:0-597 GCF_000696425.1 Galeopterus variegatus
TGCGGGGAAGGAGAGACAAGCACCG
This sequence comes from Galeopterus variegatus, assembly GCF_000696425.1. Classification (NCBI taxonomy): domain Eukaryota; kingdom Metazoa; phylum Chordata; class Mammalia; order Dermoptera; family Cynocephalidae; genus Galeopterus; species Galeopterus variegatus. Next base: position 26 of record NW_007868029.1, read on the forward strand.
GTCTGAGCCTTGAGAAAATGTAATGTAGTATTTCTGTTTTTTTTATTTTTATAAAATTGTCTTCATACAAGTTACTTTAATAATAGAAATGTTTAGGACACCAACTCAGACAGAAAAAAAATTGTTCGACATCCTCTAAAATGTAAATTCTTACCCCAAAAATGTAATTTGCTATCTGGATGCTTTACTTGGTAATTTGTTGCATTACTTTCTGTATTTACACATTAATTTGTATTTTTCTAAAAGTATGTATATATTCCAAATAATTATTATTAGAATTATTTTCTTCTCCCTCTATTCTTATTTATAAATCCTTTTGATTTATTTTGTTCCACAGCTAGAAACTAAATTCTTCTATGTTTCACTCCCTTTTCTTTTAATTTCTTCTATATTCCCATAACTCATTACCTGCCCTTCTTTTGGGTGGGGGGAGGGATTGCTTTTCTTAAAACATTTCTGATATGTATCTTTCCTTCTCTCTTCCAACCCCGAAAGTCTCAGTAGACTTGAAATTGATAGAGGTAAGAAACAACTTAATTAATACCCCGTGACTTTTTTTTTTTTTTTTTTTT
>NW_007868030.1:0-597 GCF_000696425.1 Galeopterus variegatus
GGGGCGTATATGAGGGTGCAGGGGTCATGACTAAAGATGGCAGTCAGGGAGATGCAAACATGAAGGGGTTGACAGAGTGGGGGAGGGGCAGCAGCTAGAATCAGATTGGTTTGATCAGGAGAGCTGAGGTCACACTCTGAGCCTGAATGACCACTGGAGGGGTTGGGGAGGCCAACAAGGGATGACCGTGCCCAAAGGCGGTAGAAGCCTCAAAGGCTGGAGAATAGGCAGAAACCCCCCGCCCCTCACCCCAACCCCTACCCTGGCTACCCAGAATGCCAGCCCAAAAAAGACCATCAACTTTTTATAAGTTAAATCTCAACAGGCGTGACAGCTCAGGCCCATCCCAAACATAGGCTAGTGTACTCCAGAGCCCATGCTAAAGACAGGTATGGGTTGAGGCCACCAAAGCCCCTCTCCTGACCAGGCATGGCATTACCTTCCATAGCACCCTCCCACATGTCCCAGCACCTCTCTGGACCTCAGAGTCCACGTGTGCTCAGGGACCTCTGAGAGCCCTTCTGGATTCATGCCCCAGGGCTCTCTGATCTGACCCTGCCAATGTTCACACTGCAGCAAAGGTCCCAGGCCCAGCTC
>NW_007868031.1:0-597 GCF_000696425.1 Galeopterus variegatus
TTGGATGCACTAGAATGAGAAACAGATCTTCAAGTATCTCACCATATCTCTTTCCTTGATGGGTATAAGCAACACTCCTCGATTCCCTCCTTTGAAATCCCCCAGCCCTGCGAAATCCTCTGTAAACATCACCTCTGGCAAGCGGCACCAACTTACTGCTCTGAAAGGAAAGAAGTAGTCAACAGGCTTAGACAATACAATCTTCCTCCAAGACACAAATGTCCCAACTTCCGTGACCTTGAACTCAAGGAGTTGAGTTCAGCATTGTCCTTCGATAGTCTTCTTATGCCATTTGTCTTTGGAAAACACAAATAGCCAATAGCCATCCTATGCACTCTACTTTTCTCACATAAAGACTATTTCTCAACAGATCCATTTTCACAAGACCCTTCTCTGAACTGTTTTATTAGAATCAAAACAAAATTATTTTCTGGGAGCATCCATTCTCTATCTTTTGACCTCTGAGTGCCAGGTAGCAGGGAAAGGTTAAGGTCCAGGCTGGGGCCATAGAACAGAAAAAAACCAACTGGCCATATAGAAACCAAGTTGTCAAAGCAATAAACTTTGATAATAAGCCACTCACTAAATGGAAGAAGA
>NW_007868032.1:0-597 GCF_000696425.1 Galeopterus variegatus
TGAGGGAAGAGGCCACAGGAGGGTCTCAGTGTTGGTCTCATTGCTGGCAGGTGGGTTATTTAGCAGTGGCAGTAGCTAGATCAGACTAGCTGAGTGGGATCCTGCTCATGTATACCCCCAGCCCTGCCACCGTGGCTACTCCATTCAAGTGACAATTGTGCCAGAGTGGCTGTTACAGGCTGGCTGACATCATCTGGCTGAGTCATTCTCTCTGCTTGGTTGTTTAGTGTCTCTTCTGAGGGAGAAATTCTCTGATGGGCATTAACATGCAGTAGGAAACTTTTCACACTTCATGTCCATTCTCTTGAATCCATCCACATGTTTCTTCCCAAGACCTCCTTGTTCCCAATCTTTCAAATTTTCTCCTTTCAGGCTCTTGGACAACCAGTCAAGCCATTCACCACTGCCCATGAGTCCATATATATTCTAACCTTGGGCCACTTCTCTTTCTGCACTAATTGGATGACCAGGTCACTGCCCAAAGCTCTGCCCACTGGGAAAATTTCCTCTCACCACCGTTTTTCAGGACTAACCCTAAATGAGGCCACATGCAGCTAAGTTCCATTTGCAGCTTGCACTCATATGTCAATGCCTGCC
>NW_007868033.1:0-597 GCF_000696425.1 Galeopterus variegatus
CACTGGCTGTATCTTAGCCCATCTGAGTCTCAGTTTCCTGTCTGCAAAATGGGAACAACAGGAGGTGGTCAGTAGAGGGTAGCCCCCCAGTGGGCAAAGGAGAAACAGTGTTGCTCTACTCGATGACGCTGGGAACAGAGAGCTTCAATTAGAATGGAGCTCTGCCCAGACCACAGCAGTGTGTTGGAACCTGCGACAGGAGCACAGGGCAGCCTCATCCCAGTGGGACCGTCTCCCTCTTGCGGTGGCTCCTTCTGCTCTCAGAGTTTCTCCATATAAAGGCGGGCCTGTAAAAGCACTTCCATCTCCACACCAGGGGCCCTCGGAAAGCTCAGCATCCCAGGGTCAACAGTGTGAGCACGCAAGCCAGGGAGCGAGAGAGTGCTCTGAGCCAGGAGGCCAGCCCGTGTTGGCCAGGCAGAGCTTGCCATTCTGGGAGCAGGTCACATATTTTCCTCCAGGGAGGTCATCTACCCACAACGCTCCCGTGGCACCTACTCAGGCCAACCATTTGACTGCCTTGCCCCTAATGTGCAGCTAGATAACGCTGGCTGTGATGATGAGAAGGAGCACATCAGCTGCCTGTGGCATTTGTGG
>NW_007868034.1:0-597 GCF_000696425.1 Galeopterus variegatus
TCTGATGAGTTTACTTAGATCGATGTGCTTGGTCTGATGAGTTTACTTAGATCGAATAGCTCTGTCCGATGTGTTTACTTAGATCGATGAGCTTGGTGTGATGAGTTTACTTAGATCGATTAGCTTGGTCTGATCAGTTTACTTTGATCAATTATCTCTGTCCCATGAGTTTTCTTAGATCGATTAGCTGGGTCCGATGAGTTTACTTAGATTAATGAGCTTTGTGTGATGAGGCTAGTTAGATCTTTTGGCTTGGTCTCGTGAGTTTGCTTCGATTGATTAACTTGGTCTGATTAGTTTATTTGATCGATTAGGTTTCTCAGATGAGTTTACTTATATCGAAGAGCTTGGTGTGGTGAGTTTACTCAGATCGATGATCTCCGTCTGATGAGTTAACTTAGATCGATGGGCTTGGTCTGATGAGTTTACGTAGATCGATTAGCTTGTTCTGATGGGTTTACTTAGATGGATTTGATTGCTCTGTAGAGTTTACTTAGATCAAAGAGCTCGGTCTGATGAGTTTATTTAGATCGATTAGCTTGATGTGATGTGTTCACTTAGATGGATGTGCTTGGTCTGATGAGTTTAGTTAGATCA
>NW_007868035.1:0-597 GCF_000696425.1 Galeopterus variegatus
ATTATGTTTTCCATTATATGAGCATTGAAAAGTAACTAGTTCTTTTCTTTTCTTCTGTGTCTCTATACACAGGAATTCACTCAGTTAACACTTGGTGGATACTCTCCATTTACATGATTTTAGGACAGACATTGAAGATGGAAAAATAAAGGAAGTAATGTCTATTCTTGAAGAGCTTTCATATTATTAGAAAAAGGAAAAATGAGTAATTAAGTCAAAACTTGGGTGGGCATGGTTAGGAGGGCTTCCTGGGAGTGACTACATGAAATGAGTTACAGAGGACAAAGCAGCCTCCATCTAATCCCTGAAGACATTGCAGCAGGTGCCCTAACTAGTTCTCTTGTGGGCTTAGGCCCTAGTTCCGTCCCCTGGTGGTAACATGTCCCATTACACACTCTTTGTGAGCTGCCTTCCCATGTCTGTATCCCCCTCTCCCATTCTTATAAAAGAACTTCATGGATCAGGTTCCAAAGACACCACTTGCTCTCAAAACTTTGCCTTAGGGAATGTAACCAAAAATACAGAAATGATAATCACTAAACGTGCAATTTCATGGGCCGATAGATGTTCAAGCAGTACCAACATATGATTGCTTTT
>NW_007868036.1:0-597 GCF_000696425.1 Galeopterus variegatus
AGTTAGAATATAAAAGCATTACTGAGTTTTGTAAATTGATTTTGTATGCTGCAACTTTACTGAATTTCTTTATCACTTCTAAGAGTTTTTGGTAGAGTGTTTAGGTTTTTCTATATATAGGATCCTGTCAGCTACAAATAGGGATGACTTGATGTTGTCTTTTCCAATTCGGATGCCCTTTCTTTCTTTCTTTTGCCTAATTGCTCTGACTAGTACTTCTGATACTATGTTAAGTAGGATTGGTGAGATAGTGTATACTTGTCTTGTTCCTGTTTTTAAATGAAAAGCTTGCAGCTTTTCCCCATTCTGGATGATTTTTGCCACGGTTTGTCATATATGGCTTTTATTATGTTGAGATTCTTTCCTCTGTATCTAATTTGTTGAGAGCCTTTATCATGAAGGGATGCTGAATTTTGTCAAATGCTTTTTCTGTGTCTATTGAGATAATAATATGGTTTTTGTCCTTGATTTTGTTGATGTGGTGTATCACACTTGTTGATTTGCATATGTTGCACCATCCTTGCATCCCTGGGACAAATCCCACTTGATCAAGATGTATAATCTTTTTGATGTGCTGCTGTATTCTGTGTGCTAATA
>NW_007868037.1:0-597 GCF_000696425.1 Galeopterus variegatus
TGATAAAGAATAAAATGAAAGAAACTAGTTCAACCAGATCTGAAAATATAAAGCTACAATCGTTAAATTTGCAAACAGCATTGACAATCAATAGTGCAGAAACAATCCATAGTGTATAGAGTGGAGTTGTTCAATAGAAATGTAATATGAGCCATATATAATTTAGAATTTTCTAACCAACATTTTAAAAAGTAAAAAGAAAGGTGAAATTAATTAATTTTAATGTGACTTACATATCATCAATATAGCATATATCATATTATATATTTTTATTATTGTTCAAAATATTATTTCAATGTCATAAATATCAAAATATTATTAATGAGATGATATACATTCTTTTGTTGTTGTTGTTCTATGCATTTAAAATCAAGTATGTGTTTTATACTCACAGCACATCTCAGTTTGGCCTAGCTGTAATTCAGGTGCTCACTAGCCATGTACAGCTAGTGGCTACTTTATTGAACAGTGCAGGTATAGAGAAAATTAGTGTGATAAAAGTACCATGAATTCAATAAATGGCATTACAAAAAAAATATGCTTAGATTAAAAAAGAGAGAGAGAAATAAAAATTTAGCTAATACACATATCGCAAAT
>NW_007868038.1:0-597 GCF_000696425.1 Galeopterus variegatus
GAGGACATGTAACTGAGTGAGACCAAACAATTAGGTGGGAAGTTCAGGCCAAGGCCATCTCCAGGGGGGCAGCCAGGTGAGCAATTGCCGCAAAGATGTGAGATGGGATCATACATGATGATTTGGCTCCCCAGGGACCGTGATTTTGAAGCAGATGAGCACCTCAATCAGCTGTTTGGATTTCATAGGCCAGAATTTTGACTCTGGACTCCTTGAACCCTGGGGCTTCACAGAGATGTCTCTTGGGGGACAAAAGAAGGGCAAGGGGGAAGCTGGAAGGGCATCTCCATCCCTGAGTTCAATCCAGGCAGGTCCTTTATTATGTATAGGAGTCCTCTAGAAGTAAAGGTTCTATTGCTAAAAGTAGAAAAGGATGGGGGGTGAAAGGGCTTAAAATCAATAATGATGATGGAGAAGGATAGCACTGAGAACTTTCTAGAAGGGGAATGGCCTGTTCAACATAAAGTTGCCTTGTTCACAATGTCCAGCGGGCCAGGTTGCAAGGCTGGTAGTTAGTGGTGAAGAGAGACTGGAGGAGAAGAGGATGTTGCAATAGGTCAATAATGCATTGGTGATAATGATGATGATGATGATGAT
>NW_007868039.1:0-597 GCF_000696425.1 Galeopterus variegatus
TCTGGGTTGCGCTTTGACAGACGCATCACTTATATGCTCACTGATTAGAATGGGAAAGATGTTATTAGGGAAGCTCAGACAGCCCTTCTGCTTTACAGTTGGGGAAACTAAGGCCCAGAGAGCGTACATGCCTGCCCAGGGTCACACAGCTGGGATTCCCATGCCTCTCTTTCCCCAGGCCCTCCCTCTGTGGCATTAAATGGATATGAAGATGTCTTATAGCCTTAGCTGGAAATCACAGGTGAGCTCAGGGAGAAGAGACAGCATGACACCCCCAACCTACCTCACAGCCAGCGTCCCTCACCCCGCACCCCCGGCAGTGCCTGGTGGAAGGCCAGGCAGCTCAAGGGCTCCACTGGCAATGGGGCTGAAGGAACTTTGGGAGGCCCTGGCCTTGGGGCTTGCTCTGTGTTTCTCTTTGCAGCCACCGCTTCGCCCTCGGGCTGTTATTAGCAAAAGTGAAAAAGCCCATAATGACTGGAGCTGGCTCAGCCCTGCGGGAGCCTCTGAGCCAGCTCTTTCGATACAGGGCAGCTCTGGCTAAGAAGGGAGGGGGGCTGGGGAAGGCGCTCCTGTCCACCCCTACTCTCCACACCC
>NW_007868040.1:0-597 GCF_000696425.1 Galeopterus variegatus
CAGAAAAAAGAAACCGAGTATGAAAATGTCCTTTCCATGCTAGTCTGGCCCTGACCCTTTTGGTCTTTCCAGGGCTACAAACAGGCACACAATTCTGTAGATGGAAAAAAGAAAAATAAGGAGGTGGAGATTAGGATGAGTGTTTTCAAAAGCAAGTGAGAGTGTACAGGTATGTGTAACCTCTGAAACTGGACCTGTTACCAGGCTGAACAAATGGGTGAGGCAAAAGGGAAGAAATAAAAGGCCATGGACTTGAGAAGGGGCAGCCAAGTGAGGTGAAGCTTGGATGCTGCTGCGGGATGTGCATGGATGGCATATGAAAGCAGACACCAAGCACAAGTGAGACTGCATTCCAATCGTTTTTATAGCTGCGTTAGGGAGGATGCCATTTTCTGTTCTTTACCACCACCCTTTTTATTTTTTATTTCAATTTTTTGCCAGTCAGTTATGAAAGCCTAAGGTGCCTTGGTACTAACTTAAGTGCTTTTGATTTATTGTCTGAGGTCAGGTTTTTCAAGTTCCAGAGGCACTTGCATTCTCCTGGACGTTCACTATGGAACAGTGAGCTTGCTGTTTTGTAGAATTTTTTTTTTTTTT
>NW_007868041.1:0-597 GCF_000696425.1 Galeopterus variegatus
CATCCACAAAATCAAGGACAAAAACCATGTGATTATATCAATATTTGTAGAAAATATGTTCAACAAAAATTAACACTACTTCATGATAAATGTTCTCAGCAAATTAGGTATAGAAGGAAAGTATCTCAATATAATAAAAGCCATATGCAACAAACCCAATGCCAATGTCATCCTGGAGGAAGACAGGAGCAAGACAAGGATGCCATGCTCACCACTCCTATTTAAATTGTATTTGGTAGTACTAGCCTGAGCAATCAGGCAAGAAAAAGTAATAAAGCATATTCAGATTGTAAAAGATGAAGTCAAACTGTCCCTGCTTGCAGATGACGTAATTCCATATACAAAAAAACCTATAGACTATGCCAAAAAATTCTTAGAGCTGTAAACAATTTCAGTAAAGTTGCAGGATACAAAATCAACAAGCAAAAACCAGTAGCATTTGTATACTCCAATAATGAACAAGTAGAAAAAGAAATCAAGACAGCAAGTGCTCATTTACAATAGTCACACATACACACAAAAGAAACAAACAACATCAATGACAAAAACATCTAGTAATGAATTTAACCAAGGAGGTAAAGATCTGTACAATGAGAA
>NW_007868042.1:0-597 GCF_000696425.1 Galeopterus variegatus
TTTTTCTTTCTGAATTTCATATAATTGAGATAAAACATGTGAACCCAGAAGCCAGCTAAGTTTCCTCTTCCCTAATCACTTATCGGAAAAGCCCCGCAGCCGAGACCTCCAGAGAGCAATTATCAGGGGACCTGTGGGCTCTGGTACAGGCTGTGTCCTCCTGGAAGGGACATGGGTGCAGCTCTGGAAGCTGAGAGGGGAGCAGGCAGTGGCAAGGGCAGCCTTCAGCCTTTTCCTGCCTGTTCCCATTGTGACAAACCATCTCACTTTCTTCTTGAACTACTCATCTGTAACAGGGTGGTGAGCACAGAGGAAATAATGGCATGTAGTGGCTTCAAGTGCTGCAGATTAGAAACGCTGCGAGAGCAGAAAGTCACATGCTTCTCATCGACTTTGGATGAGTGAAAGGGTCCTCAGGCCACTACCCTCGCAGACATTAGCAGCTCCTGGGGAAGTGGACATCGTCACCTCTGGCTGGCTTTCTTCCGCGATTGCATCCCCTCCAGGGATTTCACATACCAGCTCTCAGCAGAACGCTCCATATCTGTGATACTATTTAGATTGTTCCCTGAGCTTTGGGCATATATCAGAGAAGTA
>NW_007868043.1:0-597 GCF_000696425.1 Galeopterus variegatus
TAAAACATGCAACACTCATTTTTAGAAGTCTTCATAGATATCCAGGTATATGTGAAACTGTGTTAGATATCACCGTGGAGATGGTGTCCTTTGTTTTTATTTTGTGTCTATTTCTTGTCATTTTAATCCTCTTTTTGTTAAGTTGAAACGTTTCAGTTCATCTCCCACACCTCAAAAAACCACCATTTGTTTACAACCAGTGAACTAGTTTGCACTATCAGGCTCTATGATAAATTATTCATTTGATGACACCAATAAGTCCTAAGTGTGATTTTTTCCCTTTCTCTTAAAAAGTCTTTTTTCTCCAAATCACTGGTTAGCTAAGAAATATTAAGTATTTTTTATGCATAAGAAAAACCTGAAAACTCTAGTGTCTTCTTGAAGTAAAGGAAAACCTCTAAGAGTTCATTTCAAACAGGAGCTTAGCTTGCAAGGCAGTGAACGTACAGTTCATGTGTTGACACTGGTAGTAATAGGCCTTGCTTTAAAGTTCAAAATAATAATTGCATTTGAACACAATTCTTTCATCAAGTGTATAAAAATTTCTTCATCTGTATTCCATTTGGCCCCAAATAAATGAACTGGCTTATTTTTATA
>NW_007868044.1:0-597 GCF_000696425.1 Galeopterus variegatus
AGCACAGCACCCTATAAATGTACACACAGTCCTTGAATAAAGCAGAACTTCTCTGGTGAACCATCAGACCGGGTCTCACTGCCTTCCCTTCATTATGGTGCCGAAACCCGGGATGGAGTTCACCCTGCGACAGGGGACTCCTTCCTCGGACCTCCTCGGACTCCTCCGCGACCCCCCACCCCAGGATTGACAGTCCGCTCCCGTCCGTTTTCTCCGGCTCTGGCTTCCTTCACCCACCACCGGCTCATCCGTTAGGTAAGCCCCCTTTTCCTTTTGTCAGGCTTGTAGATTATTTAAACCTTCACCCTAATCACATTCTCCCGGCCCCAACATTGACACATTCCTGGCCCCGGAGGCTGAACCTCCCATTCCTCCCTCTCTCTTTCTCTCACTCCTTTTAACCTTCCTCCTTCCTGGGTTCATCCTTGAACCCATCTAACCTTCTTCCTACCAGGTCCAGGACCCCTGCCATCCAGTAAACCCTAATGCGTTAGGTCCTTCCAGCTCCTCCAGCATTTTGCCTATGGGAAGTGAGGGTCTAGGTGATGACTTACACCCCCTTCCTTCCTGGGTTCCAGGAACCCATCTCCTGGAACG
>NW_007868045.1:0-597 GCF_000696425.1 Galeopterus variegatus
CACACACATGCACGCACACACGCACAGACAAGAGTGTGAGTAAAACTGGTGGAATCTGAATAAGTTCTGTGGATTATCCAAAGACAAATTTTCAGTTTTTGGTGTTGTACTATTACTATATAAGATGTATCATTCAAGGAAACTGGGTGAAGGGTACAAGAGTTCTTTGTAGATTATTTTTTGCAACTTCCTATGAATCGATAATCATTTCAAAATAAAAAAGTTAGACAGTTTAGTAATTTTTAAATTATTTTTTATTTTATTTTATGTTTCTTATTTTAATTGATTATACATATTCATAAAGTACAGAGCTGACTCTCAGCACCTGAGTCCAAGATGTGATGATCAGTTCAATACTATCAGCATGTCCAGCACCACAAACCTCAATTATTCCCATGTCCCCCACCCGACCTTTCCAAAATACCCTACCCCCACCCCAGCAACACTAGGTCTGTCCTCACACTGTGCAAGTCCAATGCACCACTTTTGTATTCCTTTTCTTCCTTCTTTCTCTTTTACTTCCCACTCATGAGGTATTTTTTCCTCTGTTCCTGGATTATTTCACCTAACATAATTTTCTGCAAGCTCATCCATGTT
>NW_007868046.1:0-597 GCF_000696425.1 Galeopterus variegatus
TTTTAAGTAGCATATCCATAATCAGTATCTTGTACAGTGACACATGAAGTGGATAAAAGTATAGAGAGAAAAAAATATACAAGTTAACAGGCATAAGATGACGTAGGTCTCAATAGCATTTAGATGGTGAATTAAATGGAGGCACAAATATGAGAAAATAAATAGAACAGATAAATGAGAGTAACTCATCAAAAGTTCAAATTGGGAAACTATGAATACTGTATTAGTATTAATATAAGTAAGAGAGTTTCAAAAGGAGACTATTAGGAAATGACATGAGTTTTCAGTTAGTTGAAATTTGAATCTTTCTACAATACAGATTGTGAAAACATAATAGGAAGTGCAGGTGATTGTACATATCTGTCGTATAACTTCGTATAATGTATGCTATACGAAGTTTGGGGTTCAGCATTGAATATCAATATCTTGTGTGCAATATGTGATACTGAAATAAGGATAATCGGTATACTCGACACTATACAATGTAACCATTTTTTGTGGCCCTTTATCAATTTATTGCTATCACCTTCCCCCCCCCCTTTCCCATCTCTCCTTTTGAAAGTTTAACAAATTATTGTGACTGTTGTATCTTTCTTT
>NW_007868047.1:0-597 GCF_000696425.1 Galeopterus variegatus
TATGTACATCTTTAATTTCTTTCAGCAGTATTTTGTACTTTTTAGTGTATAGGTCTTACATGTTTTTTGTTTAATTTCTCACTAAATATTTCATGATTTTATGAAAGGCATTACTTTGAAATTTTATTTTCCTATTGTTCATTGCTAATATACAGGGATAAAATGATTTTTTAATATAGACCTTGTAGTCTGTGACTTTTCTAATGTCGTTTATTGGTTCTGGTTGATACTGACAGATTCTTATGAGTTTTGTAGATAGACAATCAAGTCGTCTCTGAGTAAAGACCATTTTACTTCTTTCTTTCCAGTATATATATTTCTATTTCTTTTACTCGCATCTATGAATGGAATCCAATTGCACATCTATAAATGCAAGAAATAGACACATGTATACCATGCATAGATAGACCATGCATTATAATGTTGAGTAAAAGTGATGAGCAGACATTTTTGTTTTGTTCTCTATTTTGGAAGAGGAAAATCATTCAGTCACTCTATTAGGACTGTTAAATATGATATTAGCTGCAGTTTGTTTGGTTTTTTTGTAATGTACTTTGAGGACATGCCCTTCTCTTCCTAATTTGCAGTTTTAAAATC
>NW_007868048.1:0-597 GCF_000696425.1 Galeopterus variegatus
ATTTCTGCAAGGTTTTCAGTTCAATTTGCATTGCAACTTTTGTATTTAGAAAATGCAACCCTACATGTCAAATAGCCTAGCATTTTCAAGGGATAAATTGTAGGAGAAATGAGATCAAAAGGGAATATATAAATTTTAAAATTGACTTATAAAAGACATATCCACAAAAGTGAGGAACACATGACTAAACTATAAAGTTTAGTGATGCAGATTGAGAAGTTAAAACTATAAAATAATGAAAGAAAGTTATTTATTGAAAAGACAGCACAGTGATTAATTTTGGGTAGAAGTAGTTGGGTTTGGGATGGGTCACATAGATGGTCTTCTTTTTTCTTGACCTGTTGGCAGTTACACATTTGTTCACCTTAAATTCTGTAATGCTTTGTGTGATCTTTTTTCAGTCTGTTTTATTTTATACTGAAATGGTTTATATAAAAGGAATCTATAGGTATATGGAATGGTCAGAATCCATCAGCCAGCCCTGTTTCAGGCCAAACCAATGATCTAACATTCTCTCTTTTTTAGGCCCCAACAGAAAAATACTTCTTCACATCACTTGCTCTATGTTTTTTAAAAAAATTTAATCATTTCAAAATG
>NW_007868049.1:0-597 GCF_000696425.1 Galeopterus variegatus
TTAGCTCTGTTAATTGTTTCTTTTGCTGTGCAGAAGCTTTTTAGTTTGATAAAGTCCCATTAGTTTATTTTTCCTTTGGTTGCCTGTGCTTTTGGGGTCTTATTCATGAAGTCTGTGTCGATACCTATTTCCTGAAGTGTCTCTCCTATGTTTTCTTTAAGAAGTTTAATTGTTTCAGTGTGTATATTTAATTCTTTAATCCATTTTGAGTTGACTTTAGTGTATGGTGAAAGGTATGGGTCTAGTTTCATTCTCCTGCATATGGATATCCAGTTATCCCATCACAATTTGCTGAAGAGGCAGTCCCTTCCCCAGTGAATAGGCTTGGTGCCTTTGTCAAAGATCAGATGGCAGTAAGTATGTGGGTTGATTTCTGGATTCTCTATTCTATTACATTGATCCATGTGTCTGTTTTTATGCCAGTACCATACTGTTTTTGTTATTATATCTTTGTAGTATAGCTTAAAGTCGGGTAGTGTTATGCCTCCAGCTTTATTTTTTTATTTTGTTATTTTTTGCTCAGTATTGCTTTGGCCACATGTGGTCTTTTGTTATTCCATATAAATGTCTGGATAGTTCTTTCCATTTCTGAGAAAA
>NW_007868050.1:0-597 GCF_000696425.1 Galeopterus variegatus
TCAGCCAGTGAGCGGGAACCGGTCTCCACATGGGATCCGAACCCTCAGCGGGAGCGCTGCAGCGCTCCCAAGTGGCGCACTCTCCAGTGCGCCACCGGGCTGGCTCTAAATTTGTTCTAATTTAATTAGAATAGTTCAGCACAGGCGACTGTTTCCCAAGAACAACAAATCAGAATTCATCTACTTAATGCTCATTTATACAGATTTCTTTGGTACAGGCAGGATGAAGAAAGTAGATGGAATAAAGATCTACCTTCAAGTAAGAGAAACTTAATGAGACTGGTAGCATGATTAAGAACACACAGAGCCTGAGACGTTAATGGGATCTATTTAAAGTTATGGATTGTGAGATTGTTTTTCACAGTGATTCAGGCTTTCCTGGAGGGCAGTTACTATATACATGGATTCCTGTCAAAGATACTATAGAAGTTTGGCTTTTTGTACAATGTTGACCTGGAAGACTTCTGAGGTCTTTTCTGCCTGCAAAAATTAGAAATCAGCAACAGAGAATGAGAAGCTACTGTGTGAAATTTGCGAGACTAGTTGTCAAAGAAGAATCTGCAATCACTTTTCATGTGTCATAGTTCTCAATTTCAT
>NW_007868051.1:0-597 GCF_000696425.1 Galeopterus variegatus
GCTGAAATATGCTTGCTAGGAAGAAGGGACATTTTAATCTCATGTTACTTTTCAGTCAAGTGAAACACATGGACAGCTGTTGATAATGCCTAAAAGAAGAGATGAATATTAATCCCTACTCCTAAAAACCTGCATCTCCACATGGTTAAACACAAGACAATGACTAAGGGACATGAATTCTCTCAGAGTATACTAAAGATCACAGTCACAGAGTATTTTTTGGTTTTCAAGCTTTTCTAAAAATATTTTACATCATTAAATGTATATTATTAAATGTACACTGAAAGCTAACTGAAGTGACTTAAATAATAAGATGTAGGGATGGTTTGAAACAAAACTTGTTAAAGTCCATTAATATTTTCCTGATAAAGGCAAGTGAGGTAGTTGATGCTGTATATTCATTGTAAAGGATTGATAATCCAGTTTGTTCAAAGATCACTGACTCCAAAAATTATATCCCCAAGTGAGCTGCTTAACAGAGAAATCCACTTTTGCAAAATGGAGGAAAAAACGAGCCAGCTCTAAGAGGTTTTCCGAAGACGTTTTCCTAAAATGTTAACTTCCTCTAATACTTTCCTGAAGGATATTATTTTCTTA
>NW_007868052.1:0-597 GCF_000696425.1 Galeopterus variegatus
GAACTGTTCAGAAGGCAGAAGAAAATAAATGATTAAAATTTGTTATGAAAGTGTTCTCCTCGGAAAAATCATTAATCATATCTGTTTCTTTCTTATTTATATGGCAAACACCTAGAGGTATGCTTGGTTTTTATATTAGTTTGTTATTGTAAAAGAAAATCCTCCACTTGTTAAGACAAGTGAATAAATATGATGTTGATGGGTGGGAGGGAGGAATCGGTAAAGGACACAACCATCAACTGCATTCTATATTGATAAAATAAAATAAAAGAAAAGGAAATCCTCCACCCAAGTATCAGTGGATTGACATGACAGATGTTTACCTCCCATTGACTTAAAGAGCGGTTTGTATTAGGGCCAAATGAGTCCACTCAGGGATGCAGGCTAATGAACCCTCTGCCACAGCTCTATTAGCTAATATTCATCACTTTGTTGTGTTGGGCCAGATCTAATCATGCTAAAAGCGGTTGAGAAGTTAGTATGTAAATTTATCTATCTTGCATGGCAGCAAGTAAATGGTTTTACTCAATAGTAGCTATATTGGCTTAATCATCCAAGAAAAGTAGATTTTTTCCTCTATGGTTCATGTCAAAACTG
>NW_007868053.1:0-597 GCF_000696425.1 Galeopterus variegatus
AAGTTTTATTGATCATGATTATATGGATTCTGACAATTTTCAGATACACAGAGAATTTTCATATCCACCATATTGTATTTGATTCTCTGACTTCCCTTTGCGACAGTAAAATTATTCTCATTTTATGGATGAGGAAGCTGGGTCTCAGATACTCAGTGCCTTGGTCAAGGGCACATAGACTGCACACAGGTGATACAGCTGAGATAGGAGCCCATATCTCCTGCCTCTCACACCCTCCCGTCCAAGAAAAGCTTTCAGTTCAATCAGGTTCACCAAAGTTCACTGATTGCGTGCTGCACATCAGTATATCAGGATTAAGCCTTATCAGCATCTTTCAAAATAAACTTTAACTTAGTTAATAATTACAGCACCACTTGACTAAAATGCAGGTCAGAAAAGTTTGACTTTTATAACCCTTAGGACTTGAGCGAGTCCAAGTTTTGGTGAAACTTCATCCAGGGCAAAGAGCAGCAGTAATTGCCGACTGACTCACATAGCTCTAAAATTTAAAGGAAACACTCCACCTTATTTTGGACAAAATAAGCTCAGTTGTTCTCTCCAGAGCAATGATTTCATTCCTTGAGATATAGGTGTTTC
>NW_007868054.1:0-597 GCF_000696425.1 Galeopterus variegatus
CCTTTCATTATTTGAGTTATATATTAGAAAAAAATACAATTTCTTTTCTTTTTTTTTTTTTTAAAGATGACTGGTAAGGGGATCTCAACTTTTGGCTTGGTGTTGTCAGCACCATGCTCCGCCAGTGAGCAAACCGGCCATCCCTATATAGGATCTGAACCCGTGGCCTTGGTGTTATCAGCACCACACTCTCCCGAGTGAGTCACGGGCCAGCCTAAAATACAATTTCTTAAAAGCTTGTGATGTTTGAGATAGAATCAAGTTTTCTTTTTCTTTTTTTTAAAAATTGAAACAATTGATTACACATATCTGTGGGGTAAGCATTGAATGTCAATACCTGTGTGCAATATGTGATGTTCAGATCAGGATAATTTGTATATTCAACATTATGTAATGCAATCTTTTTTTGTGTGTGGCCACTTACAACTTCTTGCTGACTCCCCCTTTCCTACCTCTGGTGGCCTCAGTTCTGTTCTTTCCTTTCAAAAGTTCAACTATGACTGTTGTATCTTTCTTTCTTTTTAAAATTTGTTTATTTTTTTTTTTTTAGCTCCCACTTATGAGTGAGAACATGTGGTATTTCTCTTTCTGTGCCTG
>NW_007868055.1:0-597 GCF_000696425.1 Galeopterus variegatus
AGATCCCTGGGTCACTGTCACTACCACCAGATGGACTTCAGACTTCCCAGCCTCAGAAAGGCTGGTGTGAAGGCCTTCTGAGGGCGGGCGCTGTGTTCCGCCAACCCTGGTGAAGCCTGAAGCCGAGGAGAGGGCACGGCAGGAAGCAGAAGAGGCCAGAGACCACCTGTCCACGGGACCAGTTTTTATAAAGGTAGCTCGCCTCATCCTGACCGTGAAATTGCCGCAGATAATAACTAAGCCTCACATTAACCATAACTTTTCTTTTTCAAGGAATTCATCATTTACGCTGGTTAGAGACTGGAGAATCTGAGAAGCCATAACCTGGCTGTTGGAAACATGTGCAAATATAGAATTCAAGAACATTTACGGAATAATACACAAATGAATGACAGCCTATGAAGTTAGGAAAGATTTTAAAGGAAAACACTGACACTCATTGGTAGCAAAACGTGGAGGAAATGAAGACTCAATCACCACTGATAGGAGCATAAATCAATATAACTTATTTGCAAGGCACCTGGGAACTGAGAACTAAATGGCGGCGGGTCTAGAGCGCCCGCGTCAGGAAACAGCGCGATCCTGAGAGCTGTGTGC
>NW_007868056.1:0-597 GCF_000696425.1 Galeopterus variegatus
CCTGCTGCATGGGTACATGAGGTTTTTAGGAGTAGAATGGTTGGGTGGAACTCTGCTTTTCAGTTTGCAATCTTTGTGGTTTTCCTTCTATAGGGATGTTATGAGTACTGATGGACTGAGGCAGTACAGTGAAGTGGTTTAAGCACACCTGCTCTGGCATCAGACTGCCTGGGTTCAAATCCTGGTGTTACCACCCACTAGCTATGTGATCTTGGGCAAGTTACTTAACCTCTCTGAGCCACAGTTTCTGCATTTGTAAATGTGATCAAATGACAGGGCTTATTTCTTAGGGTTATTTTTAGGCTTATTTGAGAGAATGTTAAGGAAATGACGAGCACAGAGCTCCAACCCAAGAAGGGGTTGGGAGAACATGTATTCTTCACCCATGTGTTGCAAGGTGGAGGGACTTTAGTTAAGGCAACACTCCTTGCCTCTTTCTCCACCCCTCACACCCTCTTCATCAATGGGGAAGTGACTTATTTGGTGTGGAGTCTGGGAGAAGAAACTGAGTTAAACACCTTTAGCCACTCTCTTTGGAAATAAGCCAAGCCACAGAGGGGTGCCTTCTGGTCTGGTTTCTGCATGTGGTAAGTTAAA
>NW_007868057.1:0-597 GCF_000696425.1 Galeopterus variegatus
ACTGCTGACATGCAGACAGAAGGGTGACTGCCTCAGTGAGATTTGAGAGGCAATGAAGTTTTGTCTACTTAAAAAATTTCTCTCTAGCAGCAACCTTTTACCAACTAAAATTCCCATCTTTGACTCTGCATTCAGTACCCAAGTGAGGGCACTGACTTTAGAATTAAGAGGTAATGGCCAAGATAAATTTATTTATTAGCTGATTGAGACCTTGAGCCCCTGAAGGTCATAGGTATGGGCAGTGAGCCCCAGTTGCAGGAGATAATCAAAGCGTGCTTGCCCAAAAGGGCAGCATGATTGGTTGCCGACTGGGGTGGAAAGGAGAGTGCCAAAGGAAAGGCCACCCAAGCCCTAACTCACCAATTTAAACTTAACTAGCCCTGGCCCCAGTACCAAACGACTGTCATGTGTTTGTTCTAAGAAACCACATTTGCATGGTCCAGGAGAGAAATGCCGCAGCATAAAAAATCATGGATTTGGAGACTGGAAAACCTGAATTTGTGTTCAGCTCCATTGTGTTTAGCTCCAAGTGACTGCCTTTGTGTTATCTCAGTTTTCTCATTTGTAAAGTGGGCATAGCTGCCCTGCCCATTCCAA
>NW_007868058.1:0-597 GCF_000696425.1 Galeopterus variegatus
ATTTCATTAGACCGAAATTGAGGTGTGTTAGCAGGGCCAAGTTCCCTCTGGATGCGGCAGCAGAGAATCCATTTCCCTGCATTCTACAGCTTCTAAAGCTACATTCCTTGCGTTTTAGCACTTGGCCCCTTCCTCCATTGTCAAGGCCAGTAGCGTGGCATCCTTAAATCCTCTCTGCTCCATCTTCACACCTCCTTCCCTTCTGCGTGTGATCCTCCCTGTATCCCACCTACCAGGATACTTGTGCATACAGTTAGAGCCACCCAGATAATCCACAATAATCTCCCCATCTCAAAATTCCCCCTTCTCAAAATTCTTAATCACATCCACAAAAGCCATTTTTCCATATTAGGTAATATTTACAGATTCGGGTTCTTTGATGGCCGTTATTTAACCTGCCATACAATATAGTAAATATTTAAGTGTAAAATCTAAAGGCATGAGAAACTATATACAGCACTTTTTTTCATACAGCACGTTTTTTTTTCTTTTTTGAAAGAGATAAAGCCATAAAAACAAAGGAAGAAATTTAAAGAAAAAAAAAAATAGATGTGATAGTTAAACTGTTTTGTTTTCTGTATGAAAACAAACTTGACA
>NW_007868059.1:0-597 GCF_000696425.1 Galeopterus variegatus
AACCGGGCGGGGGCGGGGGTCGGGAGCAGGGTCGGGAAGGCGCTGGCCCTGGACCCTGGCGCCCTGAGCGCCCGAGCGCATCCTGCCCGCCTTCGTAGGGGCTTCCATTCATTTGGGGCCAAAAGGGAACTGCCGCCCCCGCCCCCAAACTGTCGTAGCGTTGCGGATGGAGGGCACAGGGGAGGCTGTGCCGGAGTGGAGGGACCACCTGGCTGAAGATGGCTCTGGGGGTGCAGGGCAGAAGGGACAGACATGGACAGTTGGTCGTCCGGGAGCGTCTTGTCCCTGGCGAGGGTCTGGGGACCCTGGGTGAAGTTTGAGGACCGTCTAGAGTGACGGTTGGGAGCACAGAATAAAATTCTGGAGCGAGCAGCGTGAGGACTAGGTGGGGTCTCGGTGCCCAGTACATTCCGGGAGGCGCAGAACGCGAGCCGGGGGCTTCGGGATTGAGGTGCGGGTGCGCGGGATGGAATTCCGGGGGCGCCAATGAGGTGGGCCCTCGGTGCGCAGGATGACATTTTGGTGTGGGTCTGGTGGTCCCCGGGCGAATTGGGGGGCCTGGCATCGGGTCAATGGCTCTACGATCGAGTGCGGGGG
>NW_007868060.1:0-597 GCF_000696425.1 Galeopterus variegatus
CTGGCTTGTGAAATCTGAACCTCCAGTGAGAGTTTTTGGCAGAGATATTCAACACACCTTTTAAGCCTGTTTGAGAGGCGTTCAGCATGTGATTTCTCGTCTAATTTCTGAAAACAAACTCCTCTCAGCTCTACCTCTCTTATAACTAGCACACCTTCAGTTCAGTGCGTTATGCTGGATTCTAAGCTCGGAAGCTTCTCTGACGCTTTTGGACAGAGATTTTGAAAGAGAAGTTTCACAGGCCCTTTCTCCCTTTGGCTCCAATGGGCTTCCACGTAGAACTTGCAAAACGGAATTGCTAAAGGCTAGATGTGAGAACCACATTCTGCTGCCTCCTGCATCAGGGTTAAACTGGCTTGTGAAATCTCAACCTCCAGTGAGTGTTTTTGGCAGAGATATTCAACACACTTTTCAAGCCTGTTTGAAAGCCGTTTGCCGTGTGATTTCGCGTCTAATTTCTGAACACCAACTCCTCTCAGCTCTACCTTCCTTATAACTAGGACAGCATCGGTTCAGTGAGTTATGATGGATTCTAGGCTCAAAAGCTTCTCTGACCCTTTTTGACAGAGATTTTTAAGAGATGTCTCCCAAGCTTTT
>NW_007868061.1:0-597 GCF_000696425.1 Galeopterus variegatus
GCGGTGCGGGCGCAACACCGAGGGTTGCGATCCCGTTGCCGGTCAGTAAAAAAGATAAAAAAGGAAGAAGAAAAAAAAACTAGACAGAAATTGAACATTTCTTTGCAAGGGATTACACTGGTTTACTCCTAGTAGATATGGAGTAGGAAGCACTTTCTCTTTTTAAAGGTTGACAGTAAGAGCTGAGCTCACCCTACGACACTTTGCTAGATGGTTTACACTTGATGTTGTATTTGGTCTCTACCACAGTCCTGCAGGAATTCTTCTCCATGCCTCATGATTGGGAAGATGTTAACATCTGTGCTATGACTTGGCCATGTTTGTATATTAGATACATACAATTGGAGCCAAAAGCCATCTGGCTTCAAGTCCAGCATTCCTTCTAGAGTCTTAACTGATTGATCCCTGTGGGCAAGATTTATGCAATCGTCTGCTCAACGTTCCCACCCCTTTCTTTCTGGATGGAGACCTGTCAGAACACGGCATCACTGTTCCACCCAATAGGTGTGGTGATCAATGTCATGTTCTGTTATAACCCCCTGCCCTTGGCTACAGTTTACTGGTGGGTGAGGCTGTACTGTTGGCTGTCTTGTTGCT
>NW_007868062.1:0-597 GCF_000696425.1 Galeopterus variegatus
CAACATTTCAGCTTTGCAGGCTGCTGGGCTCCCTGGTGACTCAACCCTGCCATTGTAGCGCAACAGCCACAGATGGTACATAAACGAACAGGCGGGACTGTGGTCCAGTAAAGCTTCATTTGTGGACGCAGAAATGAGAACTTCATGTCGTTTTCTTTTTTTTTTTTAAAGATGACCGGTAAGGGGATCCCAGCCCTTGACTTGGTGTTGTCAGCACCACGCTCAGCCAGTGAGCGAACCATCCCTCCCTATATGGGATCCGAACCCGTGGCCTTGGTGTTATCAGCACCGCACTCTCCCAAGTGAGCCACGGGCCGGCCCTTCCATGTCATTTTCACGTGTCATGAAATACTCTTCTTCTTTTGTTTTTTTCTTTAACCACTTAAGAATACAAAGCCATTTTTAGCTCACAGGCTGTATAAAAGCGGCTGGCCAGATTTGGCAAGCCCCAGTCTAGTGCACTGTTGGCAAAGAAACACAACCACACAGCCCTTCCTTCACCAAATGCCCTTCCTGCTTGCGCAGCACTTTACAGCCCTGCAGGGGCCTTTCTGGTGCTTTGTGTTGGTGAGGTTGGCAGCCCCACTTGACAGATGA
>NW_007868063.1:0-597 GCF_000696425.1 Galeopterus variegatus
GTGTTAATATAAAGCTGCCCAATGAGCAGCAGGCCTTCTGCTCTTACCCATAAGGTGATTAACTCTGGGCTCAACAACATGCTGGGGGATGGGTGGGACACAGAAGAATTCCATGGCATGCCCTTGCCTTACACGAGCTCCCAGTCTTCTGGGGAGAACAAAGCACCCAATCGATGTAAGAGCTAGCCTCTAATAAGGGCAGACTCCTGCATGGTCAAAGAGCACTCAGCAGGCAGGGAAGCTTGGTGGAGGAGGCAAGACATGCCATGGGCCTTGAAGGATTTGGTGTGAAAAGCTGTCTTCTGGGCAGCGGGGTCACAGGCATGATGAGGTAGAGAAGGCCAGACTTGGGAACATGAAAGCCAGGTTGATATAGACATATTGGTGGGAGAGGGAGGTTCACATTCTTTATGGCAGTGGAGCTCAGTGAGGACAGAACCATCTAAGGAAGATAAACCTGGCAATGGCTTCACACAGCATAGCACAGACCCCTGATCCTGGGGTCTGGGGCTGGGTTTCTGACCTGGAGCAAGGGGAGAGGAGCAAGGCATCCAGAAGCAAACACAGGAGGGCATTCCATGATGGGGACTCTGCCTT
>NW_007868064.1:0-597 GCF_000696425.1 Galeopterus variegatus
AATACAATTCCTGAGGTTTTTTTCATGTGCAATTTATTCTTCTAAGGCCTGTGAAGGACTCATAAATGAAGAAGACAAGTTCTTGCTCCGTCATAGTTTTCTGGCACAATGATCGTAGCAGAGCACGTTGCTTGCAAGGGCAGTAGATTCCTGAAAAACAAAGCAGAATGTGATAAATGCTGTCACGAAGCTACAAGGCATGCATCTGGCCTACAGAAGGGAGAGAGAAATTCCACATGGTTGAGGTGAAATATCATGAAAGCAATGAAATTGGACCTTCCAATTCATTTAGCTTTAATATGCCAGGATAGTGGGATTAAGGGATATTCCAGAAAGTATGACCTTCATCTGAAAAAGGGGGGCATGCAAGCAAGATAATTGGTCAGGCAGCAAACTCTCAGAAGGCTTTAGGAACTAAGACCAGAAAAAGAGGATGAATCGCTGCAAATTACATCTGTCACAAAACTCTGTTGATTTTACCTTTTTTTTTTTTTCTCTCATTCTGCTTTGTTTTTCTCCATTGTCAGTTTACAGGTGTAGCCTAGAGACTAATCATCTCATTCCTAGATGACTGAAATACCTGAAGTTAATGGTTCC
>NW_007868065.1:0-597 GCF_000696425.1 Galeopterus variegatus
AGAACTTTTCTATGACCTAAAGCCCCCTCATGCTCCCTTCAGTCACCACACTTTCCCAAAGAGTAACTGCTAGCCTAACTTCTAACACCTTACTTTTAGTTTTATCTGTTTTGAATGTTATGAAACCATACATTATAAGCCATGCTTTTGATATGGTTTCTTTGGGTCAACATTATGTTTGATATTCATCTGTATTATAATTTATCCATTCTCATTGCTGTATAGTAGTATACAATTTATCCATTCTGCTGTTGATGATTTTGGGTAGTTTTAATTTTGGGTTATTGTGGGTAGTCCTTTTAAGAACATTCTTGTACATGCTTAATGGTGAACGTGTGTGTACATTTCTGTTGAGTCTATAGAATGGTTACTGGATATGTGTATATTCAGCTTTAATAGATACTACCATTTTCTGGAAGTAGTTGTCCCTACCTTGTTTTGATAGCCAGGCTGTACCAGACTCATAAAATAAATTTATTAACAGCTTATATAATATTGACATTATCTATTCTTTGAATGTTTGTAGAATTTATCTGTAAAATCATGTGTGTCTCTTTTACTGTTGCAGTTAATTTGTTGGGTTTTTCTTTTTTTTTT
>NW_007868066.1:0-597 GCF_000696425.1 Galeopterus variegatus
CCCGTTCATTTGCATATTGTCCATGGCTACTTTCCTGCTGCCACAACAGAGGTTAGACTACGTGCAGCCACAAAGACTGAAATACTTCTCTCTGACCCTTTACAGAAAAGATTTGCTTACTCCTGTATTAAAACAGTTACTAAAATTAATTAGCGTTATCTCCCCCACAAAATGTTTGCTCATAGTGGGCAAAATATCACAATACTCTTTATATTTTCTCATTAGGTATAGTGTAGTGCTTTGCATACCACGTTTAATCAAATGTTTTCTGAATTGAACACTTCCTTAAAAATGATTAATTCGAGCCCAGGTCTGTGTGATCTCGTTACTCGGGTCATTTGACTAGAAAAGGAAGAGAGACCCCTGACACCTAGCAAAACTTTTTTTTTATTTTAAACAATTTGCAGGTGATTTTAAATGCACATAGCCTGTGAAAATAAAACAATAAGAAAAATTTGCACCAAGTCATCACAACATAATTAGGTGCAATGGCAGCATGGTAATTTACCTACCTCCATTAACAAACTGTTTGCTTAGATATTTTACAATTCCACAGAGAACAGAATCAACATTTTGGAAGATTACAAGCCATCAGCA
>NW_007868067.1:0-597 GCF_000696425.1 Galeopterus variegatus
AGTGCCTCAGACAGAGGGAAGAGCTAATGCAAAACCCTGCAACAGAAACACATCACTATGTTCGAAGAAAGGCAAGGAGTGAAGAGGAAAGTAAGAGGAAATGGTATTGAAGTGACCTCCAGGAATGAAGTCATTCTAGGGCCTTGCAGACCATGTTTAGAACTTAGGGCTCTAATCTTAAGGCAAAAGGAGCCTCTTAGAACCAAGGGAGCCAAGTTGAACTGACATGATCATTCTGCATATAATGAGTGATGTGTTTGGGGTGATCTGGTCTACATTTCAGAAGGACTGTTTTGACTTCGGGGATGAGAATAGAAGCAAAGCAATGAGATGCATTGTATATGGAAACCAGAAGGAAATCTGGGGCTCTACTTGATGTGCAAAACAGCAATGGGCTGCAAGGAAGAAGAGCTAAGTTGATTCTACTCTACCTTGGAAAAATCAGACGCCTGATAAAATTTTGCCTTCATCCTGGGGGCTGCTCTGTATGATGGGCAAGCTGGCAAATGTTTAGGAGAGTAAACCAGACAGCACAAAGGATGTACCTCCTGGGGTGAGGAGCAGCCTACCATGTTGTGATGGGTTCTGACTCCACAA
>NW_007868068.1:0-597 GCF_000696425.1 Galeopterus variegatus
ACATCCTTCAGTAAATGAATGGATAAATAAACTGTGGTACATACAGAAAATGGAATATTATTCAATGCTAAAAAGAAATGAGCTATTAAGTCATGAAAAGACATGGAGGAAACTTAAGTGCATATTACTAAATGAAACAATCCAATCTTAAAAGGCTACTCTATGATTCCAACTATATGACTTTCTGGAAAGGCAAGACTATGGAGACAGTGAAAAGATCAGTGGTTGCCAGTGGTTAGGTGGGAAGGAGGGATGAACAGGTAGAGCATATAGGATTTTCAGGACAGTAAAACTATTTTGTATGATGCTACAATGGTGGCTACATGTCACTATACAGTTATCAAAACCCATGGAACATACAACTCCAAGAGTGAGCCCTAATGTAAACTGTGGACTTTGGGTGATAATGATGTGTCATTGTAGGTTCTTTAACTGCAAACAATGGACCACTCTAGTGTGAGATGATGATAATGGGAAAGGCTGTTGTGGGGTCAGGGGGGGACAGAGGGTACACAAGAACTCTGTGCTTTCCAATTTCATTTTCCAGTTAACCTAAAACTGCTCTAAAAAATAAAGTTCATTAATTAAAAAAAAAAA
>NW_007868069.1:0-597 GCF_000696425.1 Galeopterus variegatus
TTTCAAAAAATATTAGGGGAAATACAAGATACAGAAAACTGTCTTATAAGAGGGGGGAAAAAGAAATAAAAACTGCTTTTCCAGAAGAGAAAGCACTCAAAGTAGCCTTTTAATATATGATGAGAACATAAAGAAAACCATATATTAAAAGATTAAAGATATGAAATCAGTGTCTCAGCACATTACAGAAAAACCATTAAAAACATAAACTATGTGTACAAAAGAATCAAGTGGAATTTCTGTAATTGAAAAGTACAGTAATGAAGATAAAAAACAGTAATGAACAGAGGAGCTCAACATTAAATACTAGCTAGCCATAGGAAAAATCAGCAAACCAAATTTGGATCAATAGAAATTATGAAATCTGTAAAACAAAAAGAAATAATAACAGGAAAAATTAAACAGAGTCTCAAAGAAATGTGAATGGAACGCCATTAAACAAACTAACATATGTATAGTAGAAGTAGCCAAATGGTAGAAAAAAGGAAAAAGCAGAAAAAAATTATCTAAGATGCACTGGCTAAAAACTTCTCAAATTTGGTAAAAAGCATACTACATCCAAGAAGCACAACTAACTTAATTAGGATAAATGCAAAA
>NW_007868070.1:0-597 GCF_000696425.1 Galeopterus variegatus
CCTGCACTAGAACAAGCCAGAAAAGATAAATTAATTTTAGCCTGTCAACATACTCCAAAGAAGAAATTCAGTCTAGTGTTACTTCAGTTATTCATATAAAGTACCTACAAGGGAAGAATCTATTCTTTTTGTTTTAGTTGGCTGGCTGTTATGGGGATTTGAACCCTCAACCTTGGTGTTATCAGCACCACATTCTACCAAGTGAGTTAACCAGCCAGCTCCAAGAATCTATTCTTCAGTAATTTTTCTGTTGACTAATCTACAGGCACTAATGAAACTATAACCAAGAATCTATTCTTCAGTAATTTTTCTGTTGACTAATCTACAGGCACTAATGAAACTATAAACTGTGATTAAAACCCAAAATCTAAAGGTGGTCACTTAAACACAACCGAGTGTCCAGCCCAAAACAGAAGAGCGCCAATGCTAAGCAGGTTGCTGACAACATGCACCATCTCTAGGTACATTTTCTGGCAGTTAATTAGCCTTCTGTTGCAGTAAAAAACTGCCTTTTGCAAATGTTCTAATTTGCTAAAACTACACAGCTATTTCATTACATTACAAAGTACTCCTCACACAGTGATAATTTTTTCTGGT
>NW_007868071.1:0-597 GCF_000696425.1 Galeopterus variegatus
GGTGAGGAGGAGCCGGGCTGAGACGCCGCAGGAGCGGGTGCTGGCCCCAGCCACCGGAGGGGAGCAGCCATCTCAGGGGAGACCACAGTGAGGAGCTCTTCCAGCTGAGCCGGGCACACCCCAAACTGGGAGGGAGGGCGCTTCATCTGTGGGCATCCCCACCCACCCCGTCTGACCCCCCGTGGGGGCCCTGGATCCTGTGCACAAGTCTGCAAGCTGCACGCGAGGGACAGAGACCCAGAGAGACGCGAGAGGCAAGGGGACCCCGGGAGGAGACGGGGAGTGGGGTGGGGGGAAAGAGAAAGGAGAAACGCCAGGGCCCAGCGAAAGGAGGACAGAGGCAGGGACAGCAGCGGGAGGGTGACAGCTGGTAACGAGGGAGCAAGGCGGAGAGATGGGGCGAAG
The DNA here is from genome assembly GCF_000696425.1 of Galeopterus variegatus. Classification (NCBI taxonomy): domain Eukaryota; kingdom Metazoa; phylum Chordata; class Mammalia; order Dermoptera; family Cynocephalidae; genus Galeopterus; species Galeopterus variegatus. The sequence goes on from NW_007868071.1 coordinate 406, forward strand.
ACAGGGCCCAGGCGGAGCTGCTGCAGCCACGTGGGGGCTTGTCCCTCTGCACAGCAGAGCCGGCCTCCCGCAGCCGCCACGCTCCCGCCCAGCACTCTGCAGCCCTCGGTTGCTGCGCTCAGGGACCTTCTTGCCCTCTCCTGGTGACCTACGGGAGGGAGTCGGGGTCTGGGGTCGTCGGGTGGGCCTGCT
>NW_007868072.1:0-597 GCF_000696425.1 Galeopterus variegatus
ACCCTTCCTTCTGTTGAGTCCAGTGTGGGGTGGGGTAGGCTGCGGAGTGCGAGGAGGAAACACCTCCGTGGAAACAGGCGCCCGCACAGAGGCACAGAGCACCAGCCTGGCACGTCGTTCTCAGCAGAGGCAAAGACATTTCTATGTGAAATGGGATTTAAATGACCACTGGTCTCCCTTATACTTTACTTCTCAATAGTGGGTCTTTGATGACCTTAGCATAGACTGGACATAGCAAAGTACCATAGCATGATTTTACCTAAATGGCTTTTCCTTACACATGTCCTGCTGTTCTTTAGTGAAAGGAACCTCTTTTAATCCAGGCAAAGACAATATGAAGATGCGTTTGTAAACCAGATAACCACCATGGTGAATGGGAGCAAGGAAAGCAGAGGCAAAAGCAGGAAGTACCTTTGCTGAGGTTTGGGAGAAGAGGTACCAGGAGGGTTCTCGTTCCTCCTCCACTAGCTTTCAGCCTGAAAATTCCTTCCCATGTCATGATGAGGCTTTAATCTGCAAACGCTGGGAACATGATCTCTTGCCTTACTTTCACACTAAGAGCCTCCATCAGTATTTTCCCTTTGGTGAGGGATACAT
>NW_007868073.1:0-597 GCF_000696425.1 Galeopterus variegatus
TCGTCTCTGATAAATTTAGCAATTGAAACGCTGTTTGTGAAGTTGCTGTGGTTAATTTTTATTGATTTATTTCAAAGTTGTTTATATTGTTTTGAACTTCATAGTTCTCCTCTGTCATTCACTTTACTCCTTAGTGACATTTTGTCAAGTGGGCCAAGAGCTCACCATCCCTTTATCATTGCAGACACCTAAATAAATAAATATGATCATAAATATGATTGTTATTTAATGCTAAAATTTATTTTATGAAACTTAAATCACTTGTTTACTCAATACTACCTAATAAGTGGTTTAATTAAAGTATGTAGGTTAAAGAAAAAAAAAAATCTAAACATGACTTTAAACTTTTAGAAGTTTGGAGCTATACGTACACCACCTATCTTTAAATGCTCACATTTTCCACACCGTGAAACTTTGCCAATTGGATTTGACACTTCTCCATCAATACTTTCTAACTTCTTGGTGGCTGGAATAAAGTGCTTACATGTAAGCGTTTGAGTGTGTGTCTGTGTTTTTGTACTGTGTGTGTGTTTCTATGAGCATGTCTGAATGTGTGTGATTGTATGTGGACAGTTCTTACCCACACCACTGGTCACT
>NW_007868074.1:0-597 GCF_000696425.1 Galeopterus variegatus
ATTGCAATGCTCTCCCAACTCTCTGGCAATATCCTACCCCCCTTCCCTGCATTAGTTTTCTTTTTGGCACTTATCGACATTAGAACACTAAAACATTTAACTTATCTATGCTATTTATTGTCAGTCCCTCTACTAGAATATAAGGTTGATGAGGGTGAGAATTTTCATATGTTTTGTCTACTGCTATGTCCCTAACACATAGAACAATGCTTAGCACACCACAGACACTCCATACAATATGTTGATCTAAAAGGGAGAGCACTGTGTCCTAGCCAGGTGTACTTCCCCGCCTATCTAACATACACTGTCTTTCTCATCGACCTTGAATCTCCTATAAAGCTATTTGAAAAAATTTTAAAAAAAATTGGTATATATCTGCACATCCATATACTGCTGATGCTACTTATATCACTTCTTTGCCTTGTTGAAGAAAATAAAGACGTGGAAGTAAAGTAGGAGATGAGCAGGTACTGCACACCTACTATGGGTGAGGCGCTTTATACCTGCTATGGTCTGGCATCCTTTGGCCATGTTTTTTTTAAAAAGTAGAAGTGCTTGGGCCGGCCCGGTGGCGCACTGCTGCAGTGCGCCGCTTGG
>NW_007868075.1:0-597 GCF_000696425.1 Galeopterus variegatus
AGATGGAATCAACCTAAATGTCCGTCAGTGGGTGAATGGATAAATATATATCCACAATGGTGTACATATACAGTACTCAGCTATTTAAAAAATTATATCCCCTCAAATATGAACAAACAAATGTTTTAAAAATAGTCAATAAGATATACACGTGTATGTATATCTAAATATATTGCTTAATTTTTGTGTGTTTGAGCATTATCTTAATGATGTCATACTACTTATGGGAACTTTTCTTTTTTAACTCAACATTAGATTTCTAAGATTCATGTGTTACTCAGTGTAGCTATGGATCATTCGTTTGCACTGCTGTATAATATTCCACTGTGTAAATGGAGCACAATCTATACACCCATTCTCTTGATAATGAATTCTAAAGGATTCTAGTTCCTGGCTATTACAAACTGTTTGCTATGAACCTGTCTCCTCACATGTATAAAAATTTCTCTGGGGTATATATTAGGTATGGACTTGCTGAGTTATAGGGTATCTTCATGTTCATATTTTGAAAACAAGCCAAATTGTTCTCCAAAGTGATTTTCTCATTTACCCTTCTAAGACTATTATTCAAGACTTTCTATTGATCCATATTCTCTC
>NW_007868076.1:0-597 GCF_000696425.1 Galeopterus variegatus
CTCCCACATTCACAGCTCTGTTTACAATAGCCAAGACATGGGACCAACCTACATATCCATCAATGGATGATTGGATAGGGAAACTATGGTATATATACACGATGGAGTATTACTCTGCCATAAAAAAGAATGAAATACTCCCATTTGCAGCAACCTGGATGAGCTTTGAGAAACATATAACAACATGGATGAGCTTGAAGAAACCTATGTTGAGTGAAATAAGCAAAGCACAGAGGGATAAATACCACATGTGCTCACTCATATGTGGTAGCTAAGAGAGAGAGAAGAAAGGAAAGACAGACTACAGTAAAGTGTTGGCCTTGTAGAAGGAGAGAACATTCCTTGGGCTACAAAGTGGAGTGGGAGGGGCAGTGAGGGAGAGGGAGGTTGGAGATAATTTGGTGGGGGACACGGGGTACAAATGCAATTTGTTGCCAATATGAATCTGGCCCTTACATCATGGGCATGAGGGGTGACAATCAGCTTTGAATCTCATGAATATTAATATCCAATAAAAATAAAATTAAATAAATAAATAATATTTTTTAATTTTTATTTTTTACAAAACAACAGAAATTAATTTAAAGGAATCTGGGA
>NW_007868077.1:0-597 GCF_000696425.1 Galeopterus variegatus
TCTCTGTGGGCCTCAGTTTGGAAGAACCCCTAACTGATTTCTGGTTGGGAGAGGGGAGCCCTGAGCGCTCTGGAGCTACATTGAAGCTGCCGGAGAGCTCTCCCGGAGGGCGCCCAGGTCGACCCGTACTGGGGGGAGTCAAAGAGGAACTGTGTGCTGTGGGACCCTCCCCCGAGGAGCTCACACCCTGCAGTTGGAGAGACTAGACACCTGAAACTCTTCCTGGGCAGGGCGGGGCAGGGCACAGCTTTGATGTCTCAGCTGAAAGACGAGGTTTGCAGAAGACACGCCTCAGCCCTGTTCTGAGTGCACAGAGTGGTGAGGGGTCTGGCAAAAGGAGGCGGAGTCTCGGAAAAAAAAAAATTACACACCCTGCGGGACCCCTTTGCAAGGTTCAACAGCTCCACCTAGTGCACACAGAGTGGGAAAATGCCCCAATAGCGAGGTACAGAACACACATACCTTACGGGACCAGCAGGGCAGTTTCCAGCAACTTAATAGAATTCAAACTGACCAGAGAGGAGACTTCCCACAACGGTCCAAGACCCGAGTGAAACTCCCTGCCAAAATGAACAAACACCCAAAAAGAGATACCCG
>NW_007868078.1:0-597 GCF_000696425.1 Galeopterus variegatus
AGCCCGATTCTCCTGCACGCCTCAGTCTTCTCCAGAATCTGAACCATTTGTTTGGAGGCCATCATGAAGGTTGTTTGACCACAGCACCTGGCTTGGCGGTGTTTTCTGTTCTCTGGTCAGCAATGGGATGAAGTGTCCTTTCAATCACTGGAAAACTAGAAAATCTTAAAAATAACTTTAACCAAAGGAAAAAGACTGTCACTCAGTCCAAACATCGTAGCCTTTTTGAGAGTGGTGCGGGAAGGTGGTCTGTGTGGCAGGCATCTCCCTAGCTGATGGAAACTTCAAGTTGTTAATGGCTGTTTGGGGAAAAGGCTGTAAAGGCAGTTGGCTCCTGCTGTGGCAGAATAATAAATGAGAAAGAAAGCTACTTAGGCACAGATTTGCCCCCCAAAGGCACAGAGGCAGGGTCTGAGAGGACCTGCAGCACTTCTCAGATGCCTTGGGCCAGTGCTGTCTCCTCCCCACGGGTGAGGACGCTGAGTCTATGTCATGGCTAGTGTCCACTCACTGCAAACAGCTGCATTTTAGCCAGTTCACCCTGTGAGATCCTTTGTGTACCTCTGTTGTGAAGGACAGTCATTTATTAGCCTCACT
>NW_007868079.1:0-597 GCF_000696425.1 Galeopterus variegatus
TACGCCACCACATTGATTGGAGGAAAGAAAGGACATTGATTGGAAGAGCCATTGGCATTGAAGAGGAATGACCTTAAACGCCCTCAAATGAGATAGTCATGGCCACCCCCGGAAGACTGTCTGACATGTGATTGTAGAGAGGATGGGGCACATGCCCTGAGTGCCATCAGTGAGGACACACAGAGTAAGAAAAAGCCTGCCACCACCACTGCCACCCTTGATATAGACCAAAGGTGGCATCGTGATTGACACCCAGATAGGCAAGGGTCAATTAACGAGCCCACACATAAGTCTTAAAACCAAGGGTTGGCCATGGACCATCCATAGTTCAGAGCCCTTAATTTGTCCTTTATTGAATGTGAGTGAGAGTTGCCTCCAAATCACCATGTTAGCATTAGTCTAGGGGCCAAATCTTATGTGATACCATGAAGGAAATACTGCTCAGTACATGAGAGTAATCTACATGCCAGGCCACCCTTTTGGAACTGGAAGTCCAGATGATCCCATAGGTGAGGTTCCTAGGGGCTCCTCAGTGTATCTGGTCAATCCCATATGCATGTTAAAAGGCTAGAGAGCTCCCCTATGGAGACAAATGGA
>NW_007868080.1:0-597 GCF_000696425.1 Galeopterus variegatus
ATGGACCTAGTGCATTGGCTTTGTATTGGCAACTTCACATGCCATTGTGTTTAATCCTTACTGTGGCAGACATTCTTTATATCAATCGGATTATCTTTAGCTGCGAATAGCAGAAAATCTCGATGCAACTGATTAAAACAACAGAGGATTGACTACCTCATGTAATACGGAAGTCCAAAGTGGAGGTGTTCTAGAGTTGCTTAATTCAGTGGTTCACCCCTGTCATCTAGGTCTCATGCTCCTTCCATCTTTCCCTCTGCATTCTTAGCAGATTGTCTTGTCCTTGGCGAGATTACCTTATAGTTGCAAGATGCTGTAGCTCTAGAATTCATTTGCAGATAACACAAAGTCTAGTAGACAAAGTGGGATTTTTATTTTTATGCATCTCTCTTTATGATCCAAATTTTTCCCAGAAGACTTCCGAAGACTTCCCCTCCCATAACATTGGCCAGAATTAAATCACACACCCATGCCTAACAAATTAGTACCAAAGGAAATGGGACCACCATACTTAGATGAATCACAAGTCCTCTGCCTTGTAAGGCCAGGACTGGAAACTGCTTCAACTGCTTCCTTTGAAGCGCATTGGCCTCACTG
>NW_007868081.1:0-597 GCF_000696425.1 Galeopterus variegatus
ATGGGACACAATAACTAACTACATTGTATATTGACAAAATAAAAATTAAAAAAATAAAAATTAAATAAAAATAAAATAAATTAATCTAAGCCAATTAAATATCAGATTGCCACAAAAATATATAAAACCAAAAATCTGATGGCTTATTGGAATTTTGAATAGTCATTACACATTTTCAAAAACAGTAAAATTTAGTTAATATCACTATAAAACCTAATCATAAATTAAACTTTCAATTTTTATAATAGTAGAAAAATAAATATTTGGATTTACCTCTAAAACTTTCTGGTACATTTGTATCTAGTTTTCTCTTTCCTGGTGAATCTAGAGGTTTTATATCATGACCAGAAAGCTTTGGTGGTGGAACAGATGGATGAGAATCTGCTTCCAGAAATTTAACAAAAAGTTCTGAAAAAGACTAAGGTAAAATATTTGGTTATATTAGACCGGATAATAGAATTGTATTCACTACAATTAAGAAAGTATATTCAGCTATTGTAATTAAATATAAAAAACTAATCATGCCATTTGAAACATTTTTTTTTTTTTACAAATCAGCTTTATGAACAATTGAAAATGCCAGCACTTTAGTTACAC
>NW_007868082.1:0-597 GCF_000696425.1 Galeopterus variegatus
GGAAAGACAGTAACACAATGGCTTCATTCTGTGGCTGCTTTCTTTTCGTCAAGGGTTGTGGGGGTTCCTTGGAAGTACACCAAGAGATGAGCAGAGCTGAGAGTTCTCACGCTAAAGGTGGGAAAGAAGTCATGTTGAAGAGTTCTCACTATTTCTAAGGAAGTCACGAGAGGCAGAATGACAGTGAAATACAATAGACTAGGAGTGTGAGAAGATGCCTGAAAACAGAGTGACGAATGTCTCTAGAGGGAGGGCGCTTGCACTGATGAGCCCTACTTTTTGGCAGACGTTTTTCTGGTTGCAGCTGTGACTAGTTAAAGAAACAATAAAAGCCCACAGGGCAGCTGTAATAGCAATAAGCAACCTCTATTTTTTATGTCATTGACCCTGACATTCAACTACTTGTGAGCTCTTAGCTTCAATTAGCTGAAGCCACTTTACATACGACTTTTGTATAAGTGTGAAACTATTGTGCATATTTTAAGGTTTGTAAAGGTATTTAGCAACCAAATACATAAATCTATATCTATCTGCTGAGTACCCAAACTTATTACTTTGGTATATGGAATGAAAGATAAAAGTTGACACAATCAATAG
>NW_007868083.1:0-597 GCF_000696425.1 Galeopterus variegatus
GTCGTCCTACGCTTGGGAAACAGACGTCAATGAGCCTTTCCTGCAGGAGACCATCCAGGTCACTTTTGCCGTAAGCTTCCTGTGGGTGTCCTGAGAAGAAACGAGAGGTTGCTTTATCTTCCTCGCAAATCGTCGCTCTGCCCCCAGACATGACAGTCATCAAAGCTGTACCCCTGCAGGAGATTCCGCAGCACAAGGGTCCGTCCCAGCAAGCTGTCGTTGGGTTGCTAATCTAAGATAGAGGGGACGGTAGAGCTGCCAGAAGGAACAGCACACAACCATGCTCAAGACCTGCTCACGGATTGGACAGCAGCTTCCGCCCCAACAGCTGCCATGCGTCACCTCCTGAGCACTAACACTCCTCAGGACCAAGCTGGAAACCAGCGCAGAGCTCTGCCCCGAGGTTAAATCCCAGGCCAGGAAAGTGCGGCTATCCAGAGTCTACCTCCTGCACAGGAGCTCTGGCTGTGACATCTGGCCAGCGCACCAGCCCCTGTGGCACCAGCACATTCAGGCGAAGTCCCAGAGGAGGCCACGGGCTTCATTCCCCCATGTCAGGTGAAATCTTATGGGAGACAACAGAGGGAACCCGATGGG
>NW_007868084.1:0-597 GCF_000696425.1 Galeopterus variegatus
GGAGAAGAAAGTAGTTTCAGATAGAGGAGAGGTACTGGGGACAGCGCCACTCCTACAGCCCCAAACACCTGCCCTCTGAGGTCTCAGTTACCCATTTATAAGGAAGCCACTATCCCCTAAGTCGAAGTTCCTTGACCATTTTCCTCATTTTCAAGTTTTTGTGCTGATTAAGCCAAAGTAAACTCCCTCCACGCTTCCTACTGTACTCCTTCCCTAGGTTTAAAAGCAAGGGGCACAGGCCATCTTATATTTATAGTGAAGTTTTGTGAGCAAACCCAGTCTGGAAGAGGATCCTGGCCAGAGCATCTTTTTTTTGCAGTGTCATCATGGCCGGTGATAAAAGTCGAGAGTGATGGGGCAAGACAAAACTCCACACTTAAAATTACCATTCAAGGCAGTTACTGGTTGCTCTTTACCCTCTTGGTTCCATTAATCTGGGATGGCCATTAATACCAGATGACAGGAACATCTGTCATCTGAGAGGTGGAGCTGTCAGCCCAGGAAGCAAGCAGGGGAGAAAATAAAGCCTGCGGGTAGGTGTTCTTTTTTCTGTTGACTTGGTTCTCTAGTGAGGCACAGCCTCCATATTTGTCCCAG
>NW_007868085.1:0-597 GCF_000696425.1 Galeopterus variegatus
ACCAGCCATCCCCATATAGGATCCAAACCCGCGGCGGGAGTGCTGCTGCGCTCCCAGCACCACACTCTCCCGGGGTTGGCCCTACTTTTAGTAAGATACATTTCAAGAGGTTGATGGAGTTCATATTTTGGTATACTTGGTATAAAATCACTCACTAATTTAACATCTTCCAAAGGGTATTGGGGTGATTTAACATAAACAGGTTAAAAAAAAAATCAAGAGTTTGATGCACCCTTGTAGAATAGCAATTATTCCACCATTTTCCAACTCTCCTTTTTAAATAAAATATTTATCTCTTAAAATATGGCCATAAAATATATATAGATAATTTTATATTTGATTCTTTCTAATAAGCATGAAATAAAAGAAAACCACTGACACATGAGTAAAATTACATAACCATAGATTTTATATTTAATCTTAAATTTATACCAGATTTTTATTGTGTTTCATCTGTTACTACAATAACCCATATTAACACAAATATTATTTAACAGATTGTGATTTGCTCTAATGAAAAGTATCTTTAGTTGCCAATTCCTCTTTAAATTATTAATCTTCTTAACAAAGAAAGCCTTAATGCTTTTAAGAAGTTAA
>NW_007868086.1:0-597 GCF_000696425.1 Galeopterus variegatus
TAATAGAAGAAAAGAGAAAAAGCAGTAAAATTACCCAAAAGAATTAAGGAATACCTAAGAATAGCCTTCACAAAATACAGTTAAATATGATATAAGCTTTATTCCTTTAGCCACACAATATTAAGAACCCTTTTACTTTGATAAAAACTAAGGACAGGGGACTGGGCAACTATCCTTTTTTTCATTGATTACTGCCTTGGAAGTCTCAATTTTAAAAAGATATTCATGGGCATTCTACTACTCTCCCTACTCTTGTATATTTTGAAATTTTCCATGATAAAAAGTTTTCTAAAAAGATGTACAAATCAAGAAAAAAGAGAAGCTGAAGTTTCAGTTAATGGCTAAAAAGTTATTGGTAGACATGCTACTTATCAGAAAAAAAGGAGAAGACCTGTAAGGAGAAATATAAATACACTCTGGACCAAGATGAATTCACCTAACTATGCAAAAACTGCCTCAAAGTAGGGAGCACACAAATTTCCCAACGAGCAATTTAAAAATTCATACCAAGAACACTTTCAATAGTAAATTCTTTAAAACTCAAAGTATAACAGTTTGAAATAAGTCTTAACTCAGACCTGTCTTTAAAAAAAAAAA
>NW_007868087.1:0-597 GCF_000696425.1 Galeopterus variegatus
GGCTTACCCTCCACTACTGAAAATTCTCCAGGACATCCTTAAAATCTGCCAAGTCTAATTCATACAAGCGACTTAACACTGCATGCCTGGGAAATTAGCAAATAGGTAGGTAACAAATGAAAGGAGATAACTGATGACAGGTAAAGAACATACACTACATCATTTCTCTGCTCTCTGGGCCCTCACGGAACAACAAAGAATTGACTAAGTTGAAAACACTAATCTGGGTAAATTAAATGATACAGCCTAGTCAAGCATGAGGAAACTGGCCCTTGTTAGTTTTGCAATGGGCGACTGTGAAGACTAAACAACTGTGGTAGTGCTTGCAGAAATGGAGCCCTCCAAAGTACACAACCCCTGGTGTTTCTCTGAGGGATCAGGTTACTCTGTTCTGACAGCTAAAGACTCTTTCTTACTCCCTTGCACCCTAGATTGTTTCCATCTGAGATTACAGAATGAGAGAGCAAATCTCTTTTATATGGATGCCTCATTGGGATAACCCCCTGTTGAGAGCATTAACCAAGTGAGGGGGCTGGTACCTTTCGCATGAAACAGGGCTCACCAAGACCTCCCCAGTGGCACTAGCTGGTCAGTTCC
>NW_007868088.1:0-597 GCF_000696425.1 Galeopterus variegatus
ACATTCGAATTTACTTCTGTCTCTTCTGATGTTTTTGATAAATCAGAAGTAACCAGCTGGTCTTGCTTAAGGGGGAGGGTGACACTTAAGGAAAGAGTGAAAGACTACCCTTCCCCTCCAAGTGGCAGACACCTGACATTATATATCTAAATTGGAGGCCCTTTGAACCAGAGGAAGGTCATCTAGAATTTGTGGTGTTAATGTTCTGTGGTGTTGTTTTAGGAGGCGTTAGGGTCTCCACAATGGTGCATGGAGTCCTATGCTGGGGGAAAGAGAGAGGATTGTGGTCACCCTGGCCAAATCTCAGCCAGTCCAGCTCCATGCCACCATGTACCCAAACGCTGACTAGTAAGAACTACTCTCTGGGTGATCTCTACGCTGCCTTCCCACTCTTTCGGCAAAGAAGCTGATTGGGTGAGATGGTGTGAAAAACACAGAAAAGAAATCCTTCCACTGCCAAGTTAGGTCCCATTTCCAGGGGCTTCGTGAGTGGAAGATTTCTAAGAAGTATCCAAAACCCAGTGTGTTGTGGGGGTTATACAAAATAGCGTCCACTGAAATGGTCCAACGTCAAACCTAAAAGCTAAATTTAAACAT
>NW_007868089.1:0-597 GCF_000696425.1 Galeopterus variegatus
GAGCACATGTGGCAATGGACATTGAAGGGGCTGGAAGAAAGGGACAGGATATGGGCCTGCCCGGTGGCGCACTGGAGAGTGCGCCGCTTGGGAGTGCAGTGGCCCTCCCGCTGAGGGTTCGGATCCCATGTGGAGACCGGTTCCCGCTCACTGGCTGAGCGCGGTGCAGGCGCAACACCGAGGGTTGCGATCCCGTTACCGGTCAGTAAAAAAGACAAAAAGGAAAAAAAAAAAAAAGAAAGGGACAGTATATATGATGGCATAGTGAAAAGTGTCATAATACAGAGGTACTCTTTTGTGACTCAGTCGATGACATTTCTCACAAGAATTCCTGTAGTTGTCCTAATATGGTGGAAGAATGATCCATGAAAACTGGAAACATTGATTTACAGTAAATTAAATGAGGCACTGTAACTGTCTAAGTAGCATATTGAGGAAAAGGCCAAATAGTTTCCAGGGTAAGGCTTGCTCAAATGGCTATATTAAGAACAAAAACTTTATTGGCTCACTATGACCTCTAGAAGGATCCAAGAGACGCTCCCTTCACTTAAGTGATTAGGAATATTGTAGTGTGGGGTTCTAACAACATGGAGACAT
>NW_007868090.1:0-597 GCF_000696425.1 Galeopterus variegatus
AAAGTATATCCATCATTATATAACCAAGTCAAAAAATCAATAGAATGTTACTAAGAGTTATAAGAATTGAATCTTTAGTGTACATTGATCAAAATGTCTAGGTATAGACAAAATCAAAGGGAGTATGAAGGTACCAAATGCTAAAAGACATAGTTCCAGCCCAATATAATATTGGAAGCTACTGGAAGAATGTAAAAAAAAAAAATCAGCATCACTAAGGACTAGTTAGAAAGCAAAAGTCACTGGTAGGCAGCAAAACTTGCTCTGATAATTTAAAAAAAAAATGATAGAGGAAAAATAAAGAGAAAAGACTCCCTAGCATGGGAAAAAGCATGAATGAAAGACAAGGAATATCCCTAGATATGGCGGAACTAAAGGTTAATGAATGATGTGCAGGATGTGGTAGAAGATGAAACTAGAAGTGTAAGTTTGGGCAGATGAATAATTACTTAACTTGGTGCTCTGAATCTAGATCTCAAAATAACATTGTTGAAGATAGGTATTGGCAAGAGGCTTTAAAAAATAAATGACATGTGGACTCTTTTCAGATTCTTGAGCAAGTGAAAAGCAATAAATATTTCTTCACAGTCTGAAATA
>NW_007868091.1:0-597 GCF_000696425.1 Galeopterus variegatus
TTCATTTATTCCGCCCCCCCCCCCCCAGGTATTTTTGTTTGCTTCTCTTCATACCTGTTGATGTGTTTTGATTTTTCTTTACTTTCTCAGATTGGAATTATGCCTTAGTTCTCATCTTAGACATCAGTCTTCCAGGGAGCTTTACATGTCTACCCCATACATCACATCATAGATAACTCTGCTGTATGTTTACATAACAATGGGTAGATCTCCTCTTAAGGCACTACAAATGTTCTTGTTCAAATGTTTTTTCTCCCTAATGAAAGGTAAAATCCTAGAACACATACTTCTGGATCCTAGAACACATACTTCTGTTTATTTTGACCACCACTGGGCCTTTACCACATAGAATAATGACCCACCTATTGCAGGTGTTTAATATATAACTGTTAATGAAGGATTAATTTTCTTCTAATATCATGGGAGATTTATCAAAGAACAAAAAAAAGATTTACTCATTTAAAATGTTAAAATTTGAGATATGAGAATTAATATACACAGATACGTACAATCATATAAGATTTGATGTAATTATAAAACCATTTGAGAATAATTGCTATATATATATATATATATATATATATATATATATATATA
>NW_007868092.1:0-597 GCF_000696425.1 Galeopterus variegatus
TTTCCCATCCTGCCTCTGCAACCCCACCTATGTTACTCAATGACAGGTAGCGATTTGCAGATTACATAACTGGAGTGTACCTTGTTTCATCTCCATTGATTTATCTATATAATCAGTTCACTTCAAGCTTTGCTATTGTTTGCTATTGTTTCTCCAGGAGATTAGTTTGGTGTCTGGTGGTTGTTTATTTCTTTTTTCATTTGACTGCCTGCCCAGTAACCCCTCCTAAGCTTAATCAGTCTTTTGCAAACCAAACAAGCATATCATATTTGCTGCAAGGAAGTTCAACAAAGGATAATGATATGCTAAACCCCAGATAGAACAGCATATGCGCCTTTATACTATGATATTGTAGAGACAGATAGTAACTCGTTTAGCCTTTATCTGCAGGTGTATTTCCATGCTATGAAACCGTTTCATAATTGAACTGCTTCTAAAGCTACCTAGAGCTGGTCTATGATACAGTTATGATAATTTGGCCACATCTTTCTTATTTTTTAAAATTTATTTGTAATCTGGCTACAGTAGTACTGAATATTAAAGTATAAATATATTTATTATAGTAACAGCTACTGTGTGTTAACTGGTTGTTATAGA
>NW_007868093.1:0-597 GCF_000696425.1 Galeopterus variegatus
CAACATCTCAAAGTACTCCCCAAACTCGACCACTTGCAGAAACCAAACTTCCCTGCTGCCATATGCATCTGAGCAGCCTTCTCTCTTTCCTGCATCATTGCGATAGACTCCTAAGGTCTAGCCTCGATTTTTAACTTGCTCCCCTCAGTTTATTCTCAACACTGCCATCAGAGTGGTTTGCAAATATATAAACCAGCTCTTCTCACTGTGTTGCATCTTCCTGTGTCACTCAGAACCTGTCAACGGCTCACAAGACCCAAGGTGTGCTCTCCTCACCTCTCCCACTTCATCTTTACCTTCCCACTCGCTCAGTCTGCTTCAGCCACAACTGGCCTTCCTACTCTTCTTTGGATTCTCCAAACATGTTCCCACCTAAGGCCCTTGGACCTGGCTGTTTTCTCAGCCTGGAAAGCTCTTTCCCAGAAATAATCGCCTTTACAATACATCCTACTATGTCCAAAATATTTAGAATTTTAACATAACCTCCAGGACTCCCACCCTACATACCTGACTCTACTTTATTGTTACTACTATTCATATAGTATTTATCAGTGTCTAATATCCTATACAGTATATGTATTGACTATTTTTTTATAG
>NW_007868094.1:0-597 GCF_000696425.1 Galeopterus variegatus
CTGCTGCCACCAGTGCGGGAAAGAAGGGCTATGTCTGGAACCCAGGGGACTCTCTTGAGACACCTCTTAGTACTTCTACGCAAAACAAACAAAAACAAAAACGAAAAGCAGGACCACTGAGGATTCAGGTCCTTTAAGAATGGAGATTTGAGTCACCCATCTGGTAAAAAAAAGAAAAAAAACCCAAGGTATTGAGGCTCTGGTGAGGGCCAAGGAAATATGGCATGGGTAGAGGCAGAAGCTACAAATACCACTATGGCCACAGGACCAGCCAGTCAAAGAAAAGGGGACAGAGCAGCCGGACACACCTCTTTCCTTGTCAGTTTGTGTGTATTTAGGACATTTTTTACTTTCCTCCCTATTTTATAGAAGTTTTGTTAGAGGTTTACTTTACCTTTTTGTATGAGAATGATTGATGCTGGAGGGAGTAATCAACGTAGTGCAGTGATGGATACAAGGCTGCTAGGATTTTGTGTTGCCTCAATTTGAGGAGAGGGTGAACACATCATTTATTTGTACATAAGATAGCTCCATCTCATTAGACGGAAAATGGGGCTGGTTGGTGGCTGCACAAAAGCACATGTGTGTGTAGCAGGC
>NW_007868095.1:0-597 GCF_000696425.1 Galeopterus variegatus
TTAACCCTTGACTTGGTATTGTCAGCACCACACTCTCCCAAGTGAGCCACGGGCCGGCCCTCATATTATCTTTTAATTCTATTGTCCCACAAACTTTTTTGTTTGTATTTTGGTGGCTGGCCTGTATGGGGATCCAAACCTGTGACCTTGGTATTATAAGGTTGTGCTCTAACCAACTGAGCTAACTGGCCAGCCCCTCCATGAACTTTTTGAAACACTCTCATATGTTGCATTTCATAGGAAACTATTATTGCTCCAGGATATATTTTGTTGAAAGTAGAGGAGATGTGCTTAATTCTGCACACTATTCCTATAATGCCTATCAATTCTTTCAAACTAACCTGATGCTGCTTCCTCTATAGAATACCAGTAGAGTGCCACATCTCCATCCTTTTTCTGTCATCAAGCTAGAAAAATTTAAAAAAATCTTTTAACCTCTTCACCATCTAAATCTACTTTCTTTATTCATTCTTCCAGATCTTCATTTTTAGCAATACCTCAATCTTAAATCTTATGTGCCCTATGTAACATTACTCATTTCTACTCTTGCTTTTCTGAATTTTATTTCTTTGCTTTCTTTTTTGGTACTTTTTTTTT
>NW_007868096.1:0-597 GCF_000696425.1 Galeopterus variegatus
AAGACAGGTGGATACAAACTAAGGGATAAATCACATACATATTGCAAAATAGCTTTGTAATATGAGGATATTTTACTTTTAAAATGTTTAAAGGGAGATCAATATAAAAACTAAGCCCTTTAAAGATATTTTGCATTGGCACTCTTATTTTACTCAGGAGGCATTCAATGTTTGAAATCTTGGGGCTAATAAGATGGAGAAGGAAGGAGGGGGCATGGTCAATGCCCATGGCACCCCCCTCATTCCAGCAGGGGAGCCCAGGGGGCTTCTGGCAGTGGCTCAGTTGTGGCTGGGCTGGATGCGGATTTAGTGGCGTGTGGATGAAGCCTCAGCCCCCCACCGCCCTGGCTTGGGAGCCCAGGGTGCTTCTGCCAGTGGTTCAGTGGTCATTGCTGGACTGGCTGCAGATGTTGGGGGGCATGGCTGAGGCCTCATTGCCTTTCCTATGTGGGTTTTGTTTTCTGCCCATTTTTCTGCTTGATAAATGGATTCCAGCTCTTCTTGCATGAGTGCATGCTAAAACTATAGTTTACTCATAGACAAGATGGGGAGTTGTACTGAATTTTGTCATAATAAATAGCTACTTTCTTTTTTTTT
>NW_007868097.1:0-597 GCF_000696425.1 Galeopterus variegatus
AATCTGAGAGTATTAGCAGTGTTAATTGGCAAAAAGAGATTACCTACTCTACCAGATTTGAGTGGTTTTCAGATTTATCTCCTGTCAAGGTTGTTAGCAGTGAACTTGATTTTAATAATTGTAGATGAGGTGGAGAGATGGGGAGCATGCAAAAATAATAATAATAATAATAAGTTGTGGTTGTTAGCTAACAGTGACCTGTTTCTGATTAATTGGTTTTAAAAACAGTATGATATATAAGGGCCACCATTTGGTCCATTTAATTAAAATGGTCATGTCCAGTGTAATTTCTTTTATGAAATGTATTTATACCACAGATGGATTTATTCCATAGGTGGTTTTCTACTGACCTTAAACAATGGCACCACAAGCAAGTAAGATTAACAACAGATTTAACATTGGTCAAACATGTATAGTTCATAAACAGATTTCACATATGTGAAGTAATTTCCCATTTTATCCTTGGAATGACTTTGCCAAGTCCATAGGGCAGCAATCATTATAGCCATTTTATAGAAAAGTTCACAGCGCAGGGCTAAGAATCAAACCCAGGCTTCCTAATTTCAAGTTCAGAGCTTCTTACATCCACAGAGCAGC
>NW_007868098.1:0-597 GCF_000696425.1 Galeopterus variegatus
TAAGGATGCCTATAAAAACATTGCTGTATAAAAAGAGAAACTGTAGGGCTGGCCCCGTGGCACATTGAAGAGTGTGCTGCTTGGGAGCATGGCGGTGCTCCCGCTGAGGGTTCGGATCCCATGTGGAGACCGGTTCCCGCTCACTGGCTGAGCGCGGTGCGGGCGCAACACCAAGGGTTGCGATCTCGTTGCCAGTCAGTAAAAAAAGACAAAAAGGAATGAAAAAAAGAAGAGAAACTGTAAGAAATTTTGGTATTAAAGTTCATGACTGAATATGTACCTGAATGCATACTACAGACTGTAGAAAAAAATTAGCTTGCATTAAAGAGAAAATGTCTAAAAACCAAATAAAAAGAGGTTCCTTAGTAAATCTCATGGACTTCCAGTAAAAATTAAAATAAAACAAAAAATGCAGTATTTTTCTCTTTATTTTTCCTATTTCTCCACCATGTATGTCATCACAGTCATATAGGATATTATATTTTGAGAAATTTGATGGAGAACTGCAATGATGTATTTGCCCTTAAATTTGCATGTTTTTGGTATCTTACTGCAATATTTCCATTGGGAGAGTCCCCGAGAACCAATGAGTAAAAT
>NW_007868099.1:0-597 GCF_000696425.1 Galeopterus variegatus
CTGGTGGAAAGATCCATGGTTTCAGGAAACGACTGACTAATCCATAAGCAGAACTTGTTTGATAAATAAAATTCCCATGTCTACATTAACTTGGCCAGTTGTAGCTCTGAACATGCAGATGGCGATCAGAAGACAGAAAGTATTAGAGAAAACAGCTAAAGAATGATAGTACCTGGAAGGTGTCAAGTGCATAACTTATTGAGTAGATGATTTATATGCACTACAAACAAATGTGATAACTCAGTATGTAGGAGCAAATTGGATTTCTTGATTATTATGTATGCGCACACACACACACACACACAGACACATATATCCTCCGATTGGAAAGATAAGATTATTTTTGGTTCTACAATTCTCACTGCCAACCTGTGGAGAAAGGATTTTGTAAGAATTACTGCCCACTGGGAAATTTCAGGTTTGTAAAATATATGGTGATCATTTCAGAAGAGAGATGCAATTCCAATGTGAAATCAATTCTGAGCTTTTATCGCTTCTGGTTCTAACTTCCTCCCCAGATGTAATTAGGCACATCGGGAAGTGCTAGCGGTGTCTTCCTGAAATGCCAATTTCTCTGTCAAGTCTCGATCAAATGCC
>NW_007868100.1:0-597 GCF_000696425.1 Galeopterus variegatus
ACAGCGCCCCCTGTGGAATGACACCTCTGTATCCTAAAGGGCCTGGCAAGGCTTCTGGAATTGAGTCTCCCTGCCTGACTGCCCGAGCCTGGGTCCTGCACCAATTTCTGCATCCAGAGGTGCGGTCAGCTCCACGTGGACTGAGGGTGGGGCAGGGCGGGTCACCGGGGCACTCTTGCCAGAAGCGAGAAATGGGTGCCGGATGGGCAGAGACACCAGAGGCCCTGGCACGTCTGCCAGGACTCTGCCTTTCTGGCCCCTTATCTCCATCCAACCCAGACTGGGCTGACCACGCTCCTCCACACCCTCATGGCTCTGTTGCACCCCGAAGCATTTTCCCACAGAATTATAACTGTTCGTTCCACCCGTCTACGAGCTCTCGAGGGCCGAGTCCTGGAGTTTTCAGTGGGTCTGGTGGACGGCGTGTGAAGATCTTTCCATGGCGACACATCTCCCTCCTCCATAGGACATTCTGAGTTTCAGGGGCTGTTGATGCTGTGTGTATTTGTGCATCTAGGTATGTATCTGGCTTTTCTTTTTCTTTTTTTTTTCCTTTTTGTCTTTTTTCGTGACCGGCAACGGGATCACAACCCTCGG
>NW_007868101.1:0-597 GCF_000696425.1 Galeopterus variegatus
TGATGCTGGTGTAAACAAACCTACTACAAAATATGTTAAGGAGGAGTGTCCAGCTTATCCATGAAGTGATCCTCCCCAAAATATTTTAGACCTTTAAGATAGAAAGCCAAGCAATTGACAAATTAGGCCCGATCCAAAGTGAAAGGGTTGCTGTCTACTTTTAAATTTTTGTATTTTTAAATGATTCCTATCCATCTCCCTAGCAAAATAGTATTTAATACTAGTTAGCTAACACTGACTGCTTGCAGAGGGCCAGGCCCAATCCCTATCTGTAATTTAATTTTTATAACTTTGTAGGAGTGGTATCATTCTAAACCCATTTAACAGATGAAGAAAGGCATAGAGAGACTTAGTAACATAGAGGTCCCACACTCATCCAACTAATGGCTAGTGTAGACAACAGGAAAACACACTTTGGCACAACAACAAAATCGCCTGACGATGCATTTCTCAGAGCGTATCCCCGTCCTTAAGTGATGCATGACTATATATGTTGAATGCTTAAATAAATGAGCATACATATTACACTGATAAAAACGTATAAAAGTCAATGAAATAGTATGATCCCCTTGGAGCCAGTTAAGCCTGCTTCTGTGG
>NW_007868102.1:0-597 GCF_000696425.1 Galeopterus variegatus
AAAAGCTTCCAAGTGCTCTCACAATGAAGTCCTACTCCTGAACACTGTATGCAGGTCCCTTTGTGGTATGGCACCAGTACCACCTTCATCTTCTTCGTACTTTCTTTTTTCTTTTTTCACTAAATTTTTATTTTGTCAATATACAATGTATATGATTATTATGGCCCATCACCGACACCTCCCTCCCTCCTCCCTCTCTCCCCTCCCCCCCCAAGAATGTCCTTTCCGTTTTTTGCTTGTTGTAACAACTTCAAAAAGGTATAGTTCTTACCTGTCTCCTCCCCACCCCACCCTCCCTCATGGTCTCTACCACTCATTACTGTAGCAATACTGATTTATGTTCAGTTCAAAGAAGACTGGGTTCTCAGATCTCTAGACTTTTCTGCATACCGATTCATGAAAGATGTATCCAACTAGAAAACTTCCACCTGTTCACCCTGTTTTGCAAAGGGGCCATTTATGCTACACAGCATTCTTTGAGTACCAACCCAGCATGGATCTGCCACACCATGAAGCATTAGCTTGCTGTCCTCCTATGCTGTCCGCACAACATTATTTAATACATGGTTGGCCCTTAACACAACCGTCTGTCATGTA
>NW_007868103.1:0-597 GCF_000696425.1 Galeopterus variegatus
AGTTCCAAATTTCCAGGACAAAGAATCTGATTGGTCCCATTTTGTCCATCCCTGGCCCTATGAAGTCTAAGGAAAGAGAGGTAAGAAGAGGCACACGATCTGCTGCCCACTCGTCAGGGTGTGGGGACCAGACTGTCTTTTAAGAGGGATACGTGGGAACAAAGATGAAATCATTGGTGGAAGAAATGACTGGCTTCTCTGGTACAAACTCCTGAAAAGGAAAATGATTTTGGTTCGAGTTAGCAAAACAAACCACACATCTAACTCAGGGTTGAAGAGCTTTAATTGAAGTTGGTATATTTTTCAAAGAAATAGAAATAAATATTTATGTTGTAAGGACATACAACTAGCAATCTCACTTAGATTGTCACTTTGAATAAATGTAGGGCAACAAATATCTGTACATACAAATACAAACACAAATAACTTTTGAATAATGCTGGCTAATAACAAAATTAGGGAAGAAATATTGCCAACAAGTACATTGCTTTGATGTTTACATTTTCACTCTCAAAATAAATTGAATAATTGAGCTGTTCTTTTTTTTTTTTGTCCTTTTTGAGACCAGCCACACCGCGCTCAGCCAGTGAGTGCTGT
>NW_007868103.1:5927-6277 GCF_000696425.1 Galeopterus variegatus
AATGGATATGCTAATTACCTCGATTCAATCACTGGACATTGTATACACTTATCCAAATATCACATCATACCCTGTATATATAGATATATGACTATTATGTGTCAGTTTAAAATAAAAATTAAATTTCAAAAGTGTTATTTCAACATGCAATGGGAAAAAAATGTAACTACTTTATAATGAGGAAAAACAGATCAACCGTAATTAGAGGAGGAAGTACACTTGATCTAGAGCAACGCTATCCATTATATTTTATTTCAAACCACACATGTAGTTTTAAATGTTCTAGAAGACTTGTTGAAAAAGTAAAAAAAAGAAAGAAATTTATTTTAATAATATATTTTATTTAAGCC
>NW_007868104.1:0-597 GCF_000696425.1 Galeopterus variegatus
CAATATTTGGTATCCTGGGGCACAAATAGGTGCAGTCAGTGACCTGGAGAGCAGGTGGGACGTGAGGGTGAATAGATACTGAATGCACATGACAGAGACTCACAGTGGACATTCCATCAAGGCCAGCAAGAATAAGAAAAAGCTGAGATGGGAAAGTGGGTATAGGAAGCAGTTTTGGAAAATTCAACATGCTGAAGTCAAGGTGTTGTGGTAAATCCACCATGCTCAGTTCTGCCCTAAAATCCTTCTCAGCCTCCAAGAGTGAGAAAAAAAGTGTTAGTCTTAAAGTATTTCTTTGGCTTTTTCTGATGAGAGTTACTATATTTTGTTGTATCTCAGCTGCCATCAATTACAAGGGAGAATTTATTTTCACTAAGAAACAAACAAACAAAAACTCACTTCCAATTAAACTATGACACAATAATGCCTTCTCATTGAGACTTTGTATTTCATATATATATATTTGTATTAAACTGCATTTTCTTTATTTTGCATACTTTAATTTCAGAACAAAACAAACAAACAAACAAAAAAACCCCCACAATACACAACACACTCGAATTAGGAAGGGATGGGGCTCGAGGCCCTTGTTTCCTC
>NW_007868105.1:0-597 GCF_000696425.1 Galeopterus variegatus
GACGTCGGTCACGTTTAGGCGGAAGGCCCGGCCGCACCGGTGCTGGGACGTGGAGGGCAGGACTACTCACAAGGCCCGCAGGAGGTGTGCACCCGCCAGTGCGGGCAGCGCCCGTCCTTGTGCTCGTCCCCTGCCATCCAGCTTCACACTCCCCACAAGCTGGGTCTTGACTCTGGCCACATCCCGCAGACACAGACACCTCCTCAGACCGGTGCACCCTTGGGGACAGTGTAACCTGCACGGGGCTCAGCCCTCCAGCCCTGTCCTCCCCAATTCTTCAAGTGGGGTTCCCCATGAAACCTGTCATCTCATCCTCTGACCTCAGACTGCGGCTCAGAGACCATTCGTCCCCAAAGCCACACAGCGTGGACGGGGCGAGAGCCCAGGACCCCTGTCCAGGCTTTTATCCAGAGCCAGCAGAGTGAACAGGAAGTGGCCACGAGCACGGCTTTGGGGTCAGCCAGACGCGAGTTTCAAGTCCCTGCTCCGTGTGATGTTTCTGTCCTCGGTTTCCTCATCTGTGACAACAGCCACACGTTACCTCACTTAATCCTCACTGGGAAGATTAGGTGAAGACCTGCTTCCGCGGGCTCACTG
>NW_007868106.1:0-597 GCF_000696425.1 Galeopterus variegatus
TTAAGTGCACAAATATTCAAGTCTCCAGGGGGGAAGAGAAAGGAAAAGGCACTGAAAATCTATTCAATGAAATAATAATGGAAAAGTTCCCAGGTATAGGGAGAGATATGGGCCTTTAGATCTGGGAGGCTCAAAGATTCCCAAACAGATTCAATGCAAAAAGATCCTCTCTGAGGCACATTATAGTCAAACTGGCAAAGCCCAAAGACAAAGAGAGAATCCTAAAAGCAGCAAGAGAAAAAGCATCAAGTCACCTATAAGGGAGGTCCTATCAGACTAACAACCAACTTCTCAACAGCAATTACAAGCCAGAAGAATGGGATGATATACTCAAAATACTAAGAGAAAAAAACTGCCAGTCAAGAATATTATACCCAGCAAGGCTATCCTTCAAAAACAAGGGAGAAATTGTGTATTTCCCAGACATACAAAAACTATGAGAGTTCACCACCATAAGACCAGCCCTGCAAGAAATCATCAAGGGAGTCCTGCATCTGGAATCTGAAAAACAATAATCAGTACCATGAATACACAAAAAAGAACAAAACCCACTGGTAGAACAAAAATGCAAATGAGAAAAAGAAAGAAACTAAATCT
>NW_007868107.1:0-597 GCF_000696425.1 Galeopterus variegatus
ATTAATTAATAATTAGGCATCAATTGATTCGTTAAAAAAACAAAGTGTATTCAAGAAGCTGAAATTTATATACATTTAAAATTTTTCTTGCTTTCTTTTTTCCCTTAGCTCAGTATTTATCAGTGCTTGTAAAATGGGAACTGCTGGGTAAAAGTTTTAGAGAATATATTAGCTCAGGAAGGACAGAAGAGATAAAGTTATAAGAAACAAAATTAATTAGAGGAGATATTTCTTAGGCAGACATTCTGGCAGAAAAAGGCCTACATGTTGTCCCCAACTCCAAATGTCTGGGTTTTTTCCCTTTGTTTGTTAGTCATAAAGTCCAACAAATACAGATATTTGGATGAACAAATGTCCTATTTTAAAACAGGAAATATTCCTTGGATAATTATCAATCCCATTAGGATAAAAGAAGTATAAGCTACATTGCTTTCTTCTTATAACCTGAGATCAGCAACATTGAAAGACAGGATGTGTTGATAGTGGGGAAGGAAATGCAGATAATTTTGGAATAGTGTGAATTTTGCCAGGGATAAGTCAGACCAAAATTTTTATCCTTTGGGGTGGTTTAGGGCTTATGAGGTCTCATGAGAGACC
>NW_007868108.1:0-597 GCF_000696425.1 Galeopterus variegatus
CAAACAACTAGATCCCACTGTCCAGGGCTGGGCTCCCTGCCTTCGTGCCCTGGCTGCTGGGAATTTACTACAAAAGGAGGCTTATAAATTAACATTCGGTACACCCTTAACCATACTCTTGCCTCACCATCTAAAAGACCTCCTCACCTACAAGGCTCTACACTCCCTTCCCCCATCTAGGCTTTTAGGCTACTGTCCTCCTTCCTAGAAAATCCTGATATTACCTTTCTCCCGTGCTCGCCTCTAAACACTGCTACCCTTATCCCTATTCCCTATCCACCCAACACCCCAATCCATAACTGTTTAGAAGCCCTCCAAAATTTCATTCCTTGTCACTCCTCCATTTCCGAAGGCCGTCTACCCGAGGCTGATTACACATGGTTCACGGATGGATCCTCATTCAGAATTGGGTATGAACATTATGCAGGCTATGCTGTGGTTTCTTTGGACTCGATTATAGAAGCCCAGCCATTACCATCTGGTACCACTAACCAGCAAGCTGAACTCATTGCGGCCACTCAGGCTTGTATACTGGAAGAAGGTAAATCCCTTAACCTATACACAGATTCCAAATACATTTTCCACATACTCATATCC
>NW_007868109.1:0-597 GCF_000696425.1 Galeopterus variegatus
AGGAAAGCAAGCATATTTCAAAACTATAGTGAAATCATAATCTAGACTCTAGAGGGGAATATGACTGTAGGAAAAATGGATGGGCTCAAAAAAAAAATCTGACTTTATAATCCCAAGTAAGAATCAAAGAAACTAATGTGACCCAGAGGCTTTTGGGGGAGCTCATATCTCAAGAATTAGGGAAAATTATTGAAAGATAGGAATTTAATGAATATCTAGCCCATCATAGGCACTCAATGTTGAAAGAATACTGTCAAAGATACTTACAGATGACCTTGCCAAAATGCCAAGGATAAAAAAAGATTTTATAGTTAAATTGTCTAAGATGATGACAAAAGATAAAAATGGGAACCCGGCTTGGGGAACTCGAAATTATTTTAAATGAGAAGAGAAATGAAGTCAAATTAATTAGGAATAATAAACAGGTTTTGTAAGGCCTGAAGATTTGGTGGGCCTGCTTTAAGAAAAAGATCACAAAATTGCAAATACGAAAGCAGGCATAAAAGGGAGTATTTATTTAGAACAAATATGTATTTAGTTAAGAAATATTTTTACAACTTGAAAAAACTGACAAAACCACAGACATCACAAAAGATA
>NW_007868110.1:0-597 GCF_000696425.1 Galeopterus variegatus
TGATTTATAAAGAAAACAAAATTTATTTCTTACGGTTTCTGAGGCTGGGAAGCCCAAAGTCGATCTGGTGTTGGTGACAGTGACCCAGGGGTCTCACACTGCAAGGTGGTGGAAGCAGAGAGAGCAGAGAGAGCGAGAGAGAGAGAGAGGCTCTCCTCGTCTTTTAAAGCCCTGAGGACCACGCCCCTGACCACCATTTTTAATTCATTCTCTAGACAAGGTCCTACAATCTAATCGCCTCTTCAAGGCTCCACCTTTCAATTACCATAAAAGGATTTCCCACCCTCGACAGTTACAGGGGGGATTAAGCTTCTAATATATGGCACTTGGTGACACAATTCAAACTTCAGTGAGTTTTGGGGGGACATAATTCAATCCAGGACACCATCCAAGGAGAAGAAAGAGTAGGTAGGCAAAAGGGTTGAAAACTGAATCCTGAGATGCTGGAAGGAGGAGGAGGAGCCACCAATAGAGACAGAGATTTCCAGTGAGATCTGAAGAATTTTCAGGGGAAAGGGAGTGACCAACTGCTTCTTTGATGCTTACAGGTCAATTAAGGTGGAGATCAATGGTGTCAGAACAAGGTCAAGTTCAGGG
>NW_007868111.1:0-597 GCF_000696425.1 Galeopterus variegatus
GGATTATTTTATTTGTTCCCTTAGTTTGTTATTTGTTTTTCATGGTGAGATGTGAGCCCCACGGGGCAGGACCACAGCTCTCTTGCTCTTCTCTGTGCAATACATCTTAGATAGTACGTCATGAACAGAGGGCACTTGAACACATTCACTAAATTGAGTAGCCAGACATTAAACTCTTTGCTTGTGTATTCATTTATTCATTCAATCATTCATTCATTTAATCATGTTCAATGCATTCTTATTGAATGTCCTGTGAATTAAAGAGAACGTTTGTATTTTATCTTTAGGTATTTCCTGTTTCATGTCCACATCATTATTTAAAAGGAAATAGTGTCCAAACTGATCAACAGAAGCTGACAAATGTTTGGGATAATGTCTGTGAAGTACACAGACATGGTTTCCTTCAAGAAGCCTTTGTGATATAGTTGGAATGTCAAAAGAGCATCTTCTCTGCTTGAGATCCTACTTCTTTTGAGAGACAGCCAAGTAACAGGAACTTTTTTAAAGGAAAATAGCTGCTGGATAGAGGGAGAAGTCTGGTGATGGAGTTTGGATGTGTTGTCCCCTCCAAAACTCATGTGGAAATTTGATCCCCAA
>NW_007868112.1:0-597 GCF_000696425.1 Galeopterus variegatus
CAAAGTTTGATATTAACCAGTAAAGATCTAACACCACCAAAGGACACCTATAAAAACTGGAAGGACCAGAAGGCCCCTGGGCTCCCAAGTCAGGGAGGGAAGAAAGCTGTGGGCCTCAGCCATACTACCCGGACGACTATATGCAGCCCAGCAATATCCACCAGGCCACTGCAAAATATACCCTGGGCTCCTGAGCCACGGCAGTAGGGAGCCAACGGCCTCAGCCTTGCCCCCCCCAACATCTGCATCCAGCCCAGCAATGACCTAGCCACCTCTAGAAGCCCTCTGGTCTCCCCTGCTGGAATAAAGGGGGTGCCACGGGCCTCAACCACACCCCCACGAAGGGGGTGCCACGGGCATCAACCACACCCCCACTGCCTAGGCTCCTCTTCCCACCCTTTATCCCTCCCTCTTTGCTTCTTCCTCCCTCAACTGCTCTGCAACAACATCTTGGAATATAAAAAAAATAATAATATTAATAAATAAGCAAATTTTAAAAAGCTAAAAAAATAAATTTCTTTCATTATTTTGGGGGCAGATGACTCACATGTAACAGTCTATAGAACTGAATACTAGGATATTTGATAGAACAAACTT
>NW_007868113.1:0-597 GCF_000696425.1 Galeopterus variegatus
CCTGGCACCATTACTGATGGCTTTGCCTCTGAGGCCATGGGCAGGAGTGGCATGGCTCACTCAAGTGGAAATGGCTTCATTCTGTGAAATCAAGGGGTAGACAGCCTTGCCCCCTGGGTTGTGTGCTCTGTGTCTTGGTGGCACTGGCAGCCCTGTATATCTCTGAATCACCCTCAAGGTCATTCGTCCCTTTTCTTGAAGGACAGGGCCTGTTTACCCCCAGATAGCTCTACTGTCAGAAGTCTGAAAGCCTCCCTTATTTCATCCTGTGTCTGTCCCCTTTACTCCACACTGGCAGTGTCTCTGCTGGCATAATCCTGTTTCCCTCCATTCCTGGCTCCTACTGAGATGGCTGATTAAATCTGTGAGTAAGCTCTTTATGGAATGACTGTCCATCCACACTCTTGATGTTCACTCCAGGACATGCTTTTTCATTTTTTGCAGTTTGTATAGGTTGAGAATTTTCTGAATCTTTAATTCCTGATCCCTTTTTGCTTAAAAATTCCTTCTTTAATTCTTCTCTTTCCTCTTGCATCTTACTGTAATCAGTAAGGAGAAACCAGGCTGTACCTTTGACACTTCCTTACTAATTTCCTC
>NW_007868114.1:0-597 GCF_000696425.1 Galeopterus variegatus
GAGCGCCACCATGCTCCCAAGCGGCGCACTGTAGCAGTGCGCCACCGGGCCGGCCCCATAAGATTCTGTATTTCTAACACACTTCAGAGGACCACACTTTGAGTAGGTCTTATATAAACCTAGGCACAGGGAGAGTCCCAGCATGGACGACTGATATTGGCCAAATTACCAGTCCTGGGAGGCGGCTCCCAAGGATCCAAATTCTATTTGATTTTGAAAAAGTAAGTGAGATTTTCTGCACCCATGTGCAGTAGAGCACATTCAAGTTCATTTCTTGTGCTACATGCCTGCCCACTAGAAAGCTGAAGCTTTGAAACAGCTGTTGCTCATCAAAACGGATTAGTCAGCAAGGACCAGACTTCATGTGCAGTACCCATGGACCTGCTTGGCCGTTCTGCCGCTCACAAATCGGGCCTCCATCACCTCCCCATCATGTCCACGCAAAGAGCATACAAACGGTTCTTTGTTATTACAGTGCCCCTATTTTTGGAATGGATGGTCTTGTTTTAAAAAAAATCCTTTTAGAACCATTTCACAATTTCCTTGCTTCCCTACTTCTCAGTTGAAAGTCCTAGTTAAATAATCTCTTACTGTCAC
>NW_007868115.1:0-597 GCF_000696425.1 Galeopterus variegatus
AGTTTATCAGGGCAAAACTGGGGATCGGGTATGCACAACAGTTCAGTGTAACCATCTTATTTACTTTTCAGAAAGGCTGTCTGAAAGGGAGAAAGATCTTTAACAGACAAACGCTGCTGAAGATACAGCTAGATTGCCGAGAGCTATACAAGGAGTTGATGATCTTCCAGAATAAAGATGTATCCAAAGGTACATAAAAGAGCTAAAAATCCTTTATGATTTGGGCATGGGTGGGAGTTGGCTTTCTAAATAATCCCAGAAATTATCTCCTGATGGAAAGAGTTAGACCTAAGTATTTGCCAAGTTCAAAGAGTTTGAAGGCAGCTTATAACACCGAGTGAAGTAAGAACTTCCTTGCTCCTCTTCCATGTTTGCTGTAGACAGCCTCCAAGATGCCCCCCAAAGATTCTGGCATACTGGTATTTATATCCCTCTGTAGGCCCCTCCCACATTAAGTAGTCCTGGCTGGTGTAAGGACTGGTATGTCATGGAAAGACAAGGTGTAAATTCTGATGTTAGGTTGTAAAAGACATCATCGCTTCTGCCTTGCTTTCTCTTGGAACATTTGTTCTGTGGAAAGTTAGCATTCATGCCAAA
>NW_007868116.1:0-597 GCF_000696425.1 Galeopterus variegatus
AATATTAGCAATCAGAATACAGCAACACATTAAAAAAATTACACACTATGATCAAGAGGATTCATCGCGGGGATGCAAGAATGGCTCAACATATGAAAGTCATTAGATGTGATACATCACACAAACAAAGTCAGGGACAAATACCATATGGTTATTTTAATCAAAGCTGTAAAAGCATTTGAGAAAATTCAACATCCTTTCATAATAAAGACTCTCAAGAAATGAGGTATAGAAAGAAAGTGTCTCAACACAATAAAAGCCATTTATGAACAACCCACCGCCTGTGTCATCCTGAATGGGGAAAATCTGATGGCCTTTCCCTTAAGAACAGGAACAAGACAAGGGTGCCCACTCTCTCCACTTCTATTTAACATAGTACTGGAGGTACTGGCCAGAGCAATCAGGCAAGTGAAACTAATAAAGGGAATCCAGATTAGAAAAGATGAAGTCAAACTGTCTCTATTTGCAGATAACAATATACTATATATAGATAAACCTAAAGGCTCTATCAAAAAACTTCTAGAGCTGGTTAATATCTTCAGTAATGTTGCAGGATACAAAATAAATGCCCCCAAATCAGTTGCATTTATATACTCA
>NW_007868117.1:0-597 GCF_000696425.1 Galeopterus variegatus
ATATAAGAAATCCTTCTGAACTAGTTGGAGGAGCTCTGGTTGTTCTCATTTTACGGATTGAAAAAGAAAGTATAAAGAGAGATGCCCAACCTCGGCTGCACATATGTTATCAGCTGGTTTTAAAGAAATACTGAAGCCCAGGCCCTACTCTCAAGAGTCTATTCTTACTGGTCAAAAGTTGAGTGTGGACACTTTTTCTTTTTAAGTTCTCTCTATGGTTCTAAGGTTCATTTAAAGCTGAAAATCACTGGATTAAGGTCAAACAGCTAAGTTGTGGTAAAAACAAGTGAAAAGCCCCTTATGTCTGCACAGCATGGTTTCTGTTCTGCTGCTCCATCGAATATTGATATTTAACAGAATATAAAAATGGGGACATTTCTTGGAAATTTAAGAGAGCTTGCAAACGTCTTAGGGCCTTTTTGAGTCTCTGAGAGGCAGAAGTGAGTGTTGTAATTCACCTGCCAAAGATACAGAAGCAGACTGGACGATACGATGAAGAAAGTCCAGTCCGTGACTGTAGGGCCTCTGACTATCTTGTTGAATATTCAATCTCCGGCATCTAAAACAGTTTTTGCTGCATGCTAATTGAATTAGTAG
>NW_007868118.1:0-597 GCF_000696425.1 Galeopterus variegatus
CAGTTGCTGTGTTATAAAGCAGTACCTAGTGAAAATCGATGTGGAGTGAGAAATGAGGAGGGTGTTCCAATCCGATGCCAAGGTTTGAGAAGTTGTGTAGTGCCCAACAGGCACGTGCATCTCATTAGTAAGTACTTGTGATTATTTCACAATGAAATGACATAATTATTTTCTTTTAGTTTATATGTATTATTTTTTCAAAAAACTATTAACTTGCTAGGACATAAATACTTCTTAAGTTATTTGGGTCTAATTAACGAATAAACAGAGGTTGGGTATTTCTTTTAGCCTATATGCACTGCAAAAAACTACTGAGCTATTTAGGACATCGTGAATTAAGAATGTTTGGGAACTTCTGGGTTAGGCAGTACGAAAGGTAAATCAGTGTTCATTATTGAATAAATGATAAGTATTTATTGTGTGGCCACTACACATAGGCATAATTTCAATGCTAAAGACACGCATGTGTGCACACACACATGCACACACACACAATCTCTCTGACCTAAGAAGAGGGAGACAGGAATAATATTCAGGATGTAGTATGTGTCCTGGCCAGATACTCTACATGTAATCTTATAATATCTAAACAAAAAA
>NW_007868119.1:0-597 GCF_000696425.1 Galeopterus variegatus
AGCTTCAACCACAGTCCACCCCTTGCACTGCACTGCCCTGCTCATGCTCCAAATTGAGTCCATTCCAAACGGTGGCCAGCCACAGACTCTAAAATAATTAAAACAGATGGTTAGTGACACAACATACAGTCCCCACTGTCCAGTAGGTCTTGCAGCCTTCACTGATATTCATCTTAATCCAGTTTCCCAACGCTTTCTAAATGGACCTCAATCCGAGCTACCCTGCCTTCTGTCTGGGTACTTGTTTGGTGGGTCCATCCAAACCTTCTATACCCAAATGCTGAATAGAGCCCAAGCACTGTCCCCTTCAGTGAGGCACCTAGGAATTAGCAGCACTGAAATTCTGTGACCACCTTGATATTCAAGGGCAAGGGTAGTGAGCAATGTCACCAGAAGTGGTGAGAGCTCGTGCTGTGGAGTGGGGACAGCCCAACAGGGACCACCATCAGAAAGGAACACAGCCATTCAGAGAGGTGCCTCAGGACACAGAGCAATGGGGCAGGGTATCTCTCCCCTACCAGTGCTGACCCCAACCTCGTGCCCTACTGTCTCCTGATGGCATCCACCCTCTGCTGACCCTAAACTCCGGTCCTACCA
>NW_007868120.1:0-597 GCF_000696425.1 Galeopterus variegatus
TAGAGATGACCCTGCATTGCTCTCCAGATTTCGGTGAAAGTTTGTATTTTTCTCTGCCACATTGAATTAGAGAACAGACTTTCAGCAGGTTGACCTGTGCTATGGCGAGATGGAGAGGCTGGAAAGACAGGAAGTGAAGCTCTTAGTCCATGATACTCTACTTAGGGGACAACAAGATGGCTTAAACTCTGTGGATTTTTAATTCACAGAGAAATAAATATCCTGGGAGCCAAAACAGTTCTTTGCTGAAGAGATTGTGGCCTCTGTGTGACTGAGCCCAGGTGAGGAGAGTTGGGGGGACATGATGAGGGTCTTCCCAGGTACCAGTGCTTGTCTCTGTTGTCAAGGTCCCAGATAGAAGGAAAATCAGATCTCTATACCACATGACAACATCCTTCCTCATGGGAGGGGCAGACAACAGGAGCGCCATCTCCAGACTTCTCCCCAGCACACCACGCTCTTTTTTGTGTTCTAAGGTGATTAAAATAGCGCTCACCTAGTTCTCACCTAAGAATTCTTTTGCTTGCGTTCCTCCGACTTGGCACCGAAGGCACTGGTGAGAAACCTTTCTTTGTTTGCTTGTTGTGTTCTGTGTTT
>NW_007868121.1:0-597 GCF_000696425.1 Galeopterus variegatus
AAAAAAAAACTTGTTACAATACAAATTCTGTTCGTAGCTCGTCGGTGTCTACAGGGTAAGTTCAAATTCCCTAGAATGGTGTGTGATACCCTCCATAATCCAGTACATTCTACCTCTCCAGCCTGAGCTCCTGCAAGACCCATCTCACCCTAAACTATACAAGTCCCATAAAAGCACACTGGCCTTCTGAGAATCTGCTGTGTCTACCCAGCACGCCCCATTGTGCTTCCCCAACAAAGAAGTTCTTCATCTTTCGAAATTCTGTGTAATCATCACCCTCCAGTCACTCAAACCTCCAACCCTCAGCAACAGAACCGAACATTCCTTCTTCTGAGACCCAACTAGATCCTACACAGATGAACTATAGCCTCTTTAAAACTTTATTGCAAATGCAGTAACCTGAAAGCTCCTTGAGAGAAGGGATTCCAATTTGTCTTTGCGTCCCCATAACCTCGCACAATGCCTGGTACATAGCAGGCATTCCAAAATAGCTGTTAAATATAAATGTCAATATGAATGAATAAATAAATGTGAAATCAAAATGAATTAAGAATAAAGCATAGGCCAAACCTAAAAGGGTCTCATCCATGGCTCTGC
>NW_007868122.1:0-597 GCF_000696425.1 Galeopterus variegatus
GCATTTCAGTTTTCACAATTTTAGGCACTTTTCTTCACTGGGAATGTGTGGTGTGGGTCTGTTGCATGTTTTTGACTTTTTTGACTCCTTCTGCCCCTGTTTTTGAATGAACAGGTTGCTTCTTTTTTCCGTTTTTTTCTACTTTTCCTAATTTGCTTCTGAAACCAGTATCCAGACCCAATTGTTTTTCCCATCTCTGTTACTCTATTAAACTCCTCATTCATTCTGAGTCATTCATCCATCATGTGTTTTTCAACACATATTTGAATGCCTTCTACGTGCAAGCCATAGGAACATGACTTGTTGGCAAAGTGCACAGCAGTGACACGGACCACAGAGGTGGGGACCTTCCGAGCCTCCCCACCTCTCTGCAAGCCTCCCCTCAGGCTGTGCCACGCTGTTCCATCTGTTCCCAGTCAGCCTGTTCGTAGATGTGAGCCCTGACATTGTGCTTCCTCCTCCTCCCCTCCACTCCTTCCCACACCAGCATCTGTGGCTTTGCTGGCCTGCGTCTCCTCCTCTCTGTCCTCTCCTCTTCTGGGTCAGGTCTCTTGTGGTTTTTGTTTTTTGCATTCTGAGCATCCAGCATCCTCCGAG
>NW_007868123.1:0-596 GCF_000696425.1 Galeopterus variegatus
TATAAGGTAAAGGCAGAAAGATATCTGTGAGCCTTTTATTTATTTATTTTTATTTTAAATTTTTTATTTATTTTTTTAGCATATTCATTCTTCCAAATCCTGATATTTCTTTTTCTTTTTTTTTTCCTTTTTGTCTTTTTTCATGTCCGGCAACGGATCGCAACCCTCAGTGTCGCACCCGTACCGGACCGGACCGGCCACGGGATCGCAACCCTCGGTGTTGTGCCCGCACCTCGCTCAGCCAGTGAGCGGGAACCAGTATGTATGTGGGATCCAAACCCTCGGCGGGAGCGCCACTGCGCTCCCAAGAGGCGCACTGTAGCAGTGCGCCACTGGGCAGGCCCCAAATCCTGATATTTCTTTACACCTTCTGCCCTGTCACTTCTCAAACACCCTCCTTTCCTCTCACCATTTCTAGTATTCTTGGGTTTGTTTTCTCCTGAAAGTTCAATGTGTTGTGGTCTTTTCTTTCTTTCTTCCCTTCATTCCTACCTTTCTCCCTCCTTCCTTTCCTCCCTCCCTCCCTCCCTAGCAGCCAGTTATGAGTGAAAACATATGGTAATTCTGCTTCTTTGTCTGGTTTATTTCACTTAACA
>NW_007868124.1:0-596 GCF_000696425.1 Galeopterus variegatus
ATTATTACATTCTTATAGTAAATATTCAAACCATAAAGCGAAAGTTCCCATTGACTTCTCCTCCACCAGAGTTAGCACCAGTTAAAATGTTTTATGTGCGTTCTTTCAAACATTTTTCTATGTATGCTTTTTTCTATGCATATACATGTGGTATATATAGAAATCGATGGGTTTGTATTTGTTTGTTTTATGTAAGTGGAATCATTCTGTATGGTACCTTCAGCCCATTAGCAGCTGCTAAGGAAACCTTGCTGCCAATTTGCTGTAGCTGTGGGGAACCCAGGCAGGGACAGCTCAGCTGTCAGTTGCCAATACTTCCAGGATTTAAACTGATGCAAATTTCAGGGAAGATTTTGAACATCAGAAGATTGACTAACGCATTAGGTTAAATAGGACACTGCCAGGTAGATACTCCATTATGTCCTAGTGCCACAGACAGCTTCCCCCTCCCCTCTCACCAAAACACACCCACTCTTTTGGAAATCTGACATTGCCAGAAATCCTTTGAGTTTCTAGATTCTCTGTTTCTGTTTTTTCATGTCCTTTGCTCCAGTCAGTATTTTTTCTCTCCATGATTTTTCACTCCATTTACCTCA
>NW_007868125.1:0-596 GCF_000696425.1 Galeopterus variegatus
AAGGACATTATTTTTAAATAGCTTTGGGAACAGAGATAAGATTTCTTTCCAGAGCAGGGGGCAGGATTGTTTGCTGTTCAGTCAGATAAAGATTTTTTTTCATATGGGAAATGGATTGGGAAGGCTTGCTTGAAGTTCATCCTAAAAGATTGCGGTTCCATAGTACTGGGGTAACTCACCTGTGACACAAACCCACTGTGTGTGGGATCCATCTCAACACAACTGCATCACATGCTGGTGAGTTGGGTTGCAGTAAAGGAGTGAGGGTGGAGGAATTTATGTGATTATAAAGTTTATGGTTCTTGCTGTCCATGAGTAATGAACTCATTGTCTCTGATACAGTTTTGTGTTTTCCGAGAGCCAATTTAAAACTATGGCAGGCTAACTTGCTAGCTTGCAAGCAGGGTAAATGCCAGAGCCTTCACTATTCTTGACACTATTCTATTCATAGACTGATCCTATAATGATCATGAAGGAAGCCTAGAAGGATGGCTATGCCTGCAGCATCCACATGTGGGTTTTCTATACTTCCGTTTTCTGTGTTTTTATTCCTCCAACTAGGAAAGGTGGTAATTTTCTAAAATAACTTACATTTT
>NW_007868126.1:0-596 GCF_000696425.1 Galeopterus variegatus
CACACATAATCATTCATATATCAGCTCCCAGAGCACGTCTCCAGCATCCAGAAACAAGATGATGAGAAGGGAATGATGTCAGACACAAACAAAGTATCAGAGCCCAGAGTTTTTCTAACAAATTCCTTCCCTATTTTTCTCTTTCTATATGGCATCTAAATAACAGGCATCACTTGGATGAGTCCCATGAAAGACAACAAGATCCAAAAGTTTGCATGGGAATTAGTATGGTTGGATTCTTTGGAACTGGGTCCTCTAATCCAATGGTTCTCAAAGTGTGGTCTGTGGACCAGCAACATCAGCACCATCTGGGAACCTATTAAAAATGCAGATTCTCAGGCCCCATCTCAGACCTTCTGAAATAGAAACTCTAAGAGTGGAGAGGGCAACAATCTGTGTTTCAACAAGCCCTCAAGTGGGTTTTGATTCCTGTTCAAGTTTCAGAACCACTGGTCTAGTCCAAAATCAGAGCCCTGGGGATCCTTAAGGTGCATCTGCATTGGGTTGGGGACAGGGGAGGAAAGCGGGGGAAGATGTAGAGAGGGAAGATGAAAGCAAGATATGGATCCAGGGAGGAAACCAATCTGGCCACATTT
>NW_007868127.1:0-596 GCF_000696425.1 Galeopterus variegatus
TGAAGAGCCGTGACCGAGATGCCTGCTTCAATGGCTCTGGCCGTCCACCCATCTGGAGTCCTACCTACATCTTCTGCCTTCAAATCACATTCCCCGAGACCCTGATATCCGAAGCCCGTGTTCGCTGTGTTTCTGACGTTCCGTCATCCTTCTCTCTTCGTCATGTCTTCACTTTCTGAGCTGGCTTGGTTGCTGTTGGGCTCATCACCATTGACACGGAATCTTGAGCAGCCTAGAACCTCTGCCTTGTTATAAAGGAGAAGTCATGTGTCCCCACAGATTCACGTCCAACCTCCCAGCACAGCTCCCAGAACTGGCCATTCACCTGCCCTGTCCTCACCAGCACAGCACCTGCATGACCAGCTGCCACTCATCTCTCCTTGAGTGGCTCATGCCACTTCGGGCTTATTCAGTACACAAATTTCCAGATAGCTGCCCTTTTCAAATGAAGAGGATCTTTCTCAGATGTGACGTTCAAACTGCAGGCACCGCTTGCCTTTCCTTCTGCACAAGACACCAGCCCCATCATCAGTGGGTCTTTCTGCATGTCCCCAACTGGCCCCAACTGAGGCTATCGCCACTCTGCCATATACCAA
>NW_007868128.1:0-596 GCF_000696425.1 Galeopterus variegatus
TTTCTGATTGCCTTTATGAAGAAATAAAGATAAAATTCAAAGAGACAAATGATATGTATTGCCATTTCTTGGTGCATAGTTGCATCTTAATTATTCTATATCTCTGGTTCTTGTAGATCCCATTGCATAAGAAATGATGCCTTCTACTTGGGGAGGGACCATGTTTTATTCATTACTATATCCCCAGGACTTAAAACACCCCTAGCTCATAGTGAGTACTTAATAATTACTGAATGAGTGAATGTAAGATCTGGAGTGTTTTTTGGCCTTTTTTCATTCCATTCGGTGTAATAATTGACTTTCCCTCTCCTTCCACAAGCCCACTATAACTTTTTTTCATTCCATTCAGTGTAATAATTGACTTTCCCTCTCCTTCCACAAGCCCACTATAACAAAAATAGTAGGTATGTAAATTGACGGTATGATTCAGAAAGAAAAAAAGTAGAGTGGATAAAATACTTCTCTTTTGTGGTAGTTTTGAATGTTTAAAATGAAAATAGAAATTTGACGAAATAGAAATTTGACATTCCTTCAAAGACAATCCATTTTTAATCACAAGTTGTTTTTGAAGATCCAGATTTTGAGATTTGGGTAAT
>NW_007868129.1:0-596 GCF_000696425.1 Galeopterus variegatus
ATCTCTTATTTGTGAACTTGTTTTCTCTACTTCATTTTTTGTAGAAAAGAAAATCAAACAGCAGAAAAAAGGTCTTTCAGATAATTTTTGATTCATCTTTACAAATGGATTGAAGATCATGGGTGTAATAATTTATAATAAAGAACAATTCCATAAGCATTAGTTTATGATGGGAAATGCATAACTTTATATCAATTAAGAAATTGTCTTGTTAGATAGGCTTTTCAAATAACAAAGTGTTGAATTAGTCCACACCAAATAAAATTATTGCAACTGGCTGGGGTTGTCGCATCTAGAAGTAACAACAAAGGTCTCACATTCTCATTTGGATTTATGGAACTTTATTGGTTGCTGGATGGTTTGAATTGCTACTTTGGAACTCTAACTATAAGAAAGGTTTAGCAGAAGATTACCAAAATGTCTGATAGAGCGGAAGATCCTTATCCATCTCAGATTAGGTTAAAAAAATTCAGAGATTGTAGAAGAGGAATAAGTATTTATTTCAATTTATGTTTCCTATTATCTGTTAGTTTTTCTTCCCTAGTATAATAATATAGAAATTCAAAATGCATGAGTTTGTCCTCATAGTATTTATA
>NW_007868130.1:0-596 GCF_000696425.1 Galeopterus variegatus
TTGTGGGTCCAGGCGTAACATACTCATCTGTCCATGAATTAAAGCTATTAGAGTTGGGGAAGATATTGATAACCCCTACTTCCCCATCCTCAGATAGAGAAACGAACAGAAGAAAGAAAGTAAAAAGGAAATGGAAGAAGGCTCATGTAAGGGCAGAGAAATGCAGGGGGCGGGGGAAAGGTAATCGTGGAAGTAATCCAGAGCCTGGCACACACAGATAGTAAACAAATATATCTGAATAAATAAGTGCATAAATGACTAACGGTGACTAGAACAAAAGTATACTAGGGAAAGGTGAGTTCTAATAATACAAAAAGTTGTGATTTTATCTACTCTCTTGTGATTTTTACTAACTCTGTTTTGGGTATGATTAACCTACCATTGAGTGAATCCTTTTTGATCTGGCTCGGTGACATACACTGGTTCACTCTCTGTTCCCTCATACTCAAGGCTATGAACTATGACGGGAGAGAAGCAACCTATTTTTAAGGAGTTTAGGAAGAGCACCAGAGAAAGTGACACTGCAGTACATAGCGCTCAATAAATATCTGATCGTTGACTGAGTCCACTGTAAAGTCATAATCATGATATCAATC
>NW_007868131.1:0-596 GCF_000696425.1 Galeopterus variegatus
GGCGGAAGAGGAGAAAAGCGAGCGACCATCCCTTCACAGCCCCAGAGGGTGCCTGCTTCCCTGCTGGGGCTTTTGAGAAAACTGAGGCAATCTTGGCAGCTGTGAGTAAGAGGAATCTCCTTCCCCTCACCCGGAGCCCCGGCTCATGGCGGCTACTTCCTATCAAATGCTTTTTCTGCTTCAATTGAAGCATATAGTTTTTGTCTTTAATTCTGTTGATGTGATGTATCATGTTTATTGATTTGAATATGTTGGAGCAGCCTTGCATCCCTGGATTAAATCCCACTCGATCATGGTGAATGACCTTTTTAATATGCTGCTTGATTTGATTTGCTACTCATCAAGGATTTTTGACATATAGTTTTCTTCTTTTGTTGTGTCCTTGTCTGGCTTTGGTATCATAGTAAAGCTGACCTTGTAGAATGATTTTGGAAAAGTTTTCTCCTCTTAAAATTGTTGGAAGAGTTTGGGAAGAATTGCTGTTAATTCTTTAAATGTTTGGTAGAATTCAGCAGTGAAGCCATGCAGTCCTGGGCTTTTCTTTGTTCAAAGACATTTTATTACTGATTCAATCTCATTACTCATAATTGTTCTGT
>NW_007868132.1:0-596 GCF_000696425.1 Galeopterus variegatus
TTGGAGACTCATGATGAGCTGGGTCCTGTGCTAAATGCTGTTGATTAGCATAGGGCATAAACTGGAAAATGAATCATGAAGTGATCTAAAGCTGGCCAATTATAGCTAAAGTTTTGCTAAAAATAAAAAAATAAAAATAAATAAATTAATTCACTCACACACACAAAAAAAAACAGGGGGGGGAAGAAGATATAACAACTACAATTTTTTGAAGTTGTTACAACAAGCAAACAGAAAGGACATTCTTGGGTGGGAGGGGGGAGAGGGAGGAGGGAGGGAGGTTTCGGTGATGGGCCATAATAATCAACCACATTGTATATTGACAAAATAAAAATTAAAAAGAAAAAAATATTCTAGAGAAGAAAGAATTAAAGTTAATGCTGGAAATGCCTCCAATTACATTTTTTTATCATGTTCAATACTAATCATGTTATGATTTTATATTAATTCTAACAAAGTGGTTAAAAGCATAAACCTTGGTATCAGACACACTTGGGTTTGAATTTACCTCCACCGATTTTTTTTTTTTTTGTCTTTTTTTTACTGACTGGTAACGGGATCGCAACCCTCGGTGCTGCGCCCGCACCGCGCTCAGC
>NW_007868133.1:0-596 GCF_000696425.1 Galeopterus variegatus
GGCTCTGTAGGCTGGAAGTCCCTTTGCCGTCCTCGGTTTTGTCTTTGCTGCTGTCTTTGTGCTTCTTTGAGATCTCCTTCTTAGGTGAAGTCTGTGTCTTGCCACTCTTTAAGCTGTAATCAACTGTTTCTATAGTGGGTCCTATGGGTGTCATGGTAAGGCATGGGGAGGGGGAGCTTTTGTTGAATTCTCAGCTTCTGGTGGACTTGTGCCCCTGAGCTGTTGCCTTCATGGTTGTTTTTAGGCTTTCCCCCTGTAGCTGAGCCAGGAAGGCTGGAGGGGGCTGGAGTCGGGGGTCTACCTTTCCCAGGTGGAATAAGGCTCTGATAAGTTTTTTCCCTTGAGAATGGGCCTTTGTTATGAAGACTGTTTGTACATACTTCAGAATAGTTAATCTTTTCCTTCCCCTGCCAGAAATACAGAGGAATCTTTCTTGGCTCTTCACCGTGAGAAACTGCTGGAATTCTTGGAGGTAAAACCTACGAAAGTGTGAGGTCCTCCAAAAAACTATGTCCCAGGAGTCTCATCTCAGCTGGCCAACACTCGGCCTCCAGCAATTCATCAAAATTGCCATTTACAAGTTCCTGGTTCCAGTT
>NW_007868134.1:0-596 GCF_000696425.1 Galeopterus variegatus
GTATTTATCCCTCTGTGTTTTGCTTGTTTCACTCAACATAAGTTTCTCCAGGTTCATCCACATTGTTGCAAATGGCAGAATTTCATTTTTTTTAATGGCAGAGTAGTATTCCATGGTGTATATATACCACAGTTTCCTTATCCAGTCATCCATTGATGGACATTTAGGTTGGTTCCATATCTTGGCTATTGTAAACAGAGCTGCGATAAACATGGGAGTGCAGGTATCTCTTTGACATGATGATTTCCATTCCTCTGCATATATACCCAGAAGAGGGATTGCTGAATCATATGGAAGACCTATCTGTAGTTGTTTGGGAAACCCCTATATTGTTTTCCAAAGTGGTTGTACTAATTTACAGTCCCACCAAGAGTGCAATAGTGTTCCCTTCTCTCCACACCCTCGCCAGCATTTGTTATTCACCATGTTTTTGATCATCTAACCGAAGCAATTATACAGTAAAAAATAAATGACCCAATAAAAAAATGGGCAAAAGTGTTGAATAGACATTTTTCAAAGGAATACATACAAATGACCAACAGATATATGAAAAAATGCTCAACATCACTAGTCATCAGGGAAATCCAAATAAAACC
>NW_007868135.1:0-596 GCF_000696425.1 Galeopterus variegatus
ATACTTGATAAAATTTCTTTGTTGACTGGTAGAAGAATGGTGATGTTTGTAAAATTGTGAGAAGCATTCTCTCTTAAGCAT
Source organism: Galeopterus variegatus (assembly GCF_000696425.1). Classification (NCBI taxonomy): domain Eukaryota; kingdom Metazoa; phylum Chordata; class Mammalia; order Dermoptera; family Cynocephalidae; genus Galeopterus; species Galeopterus variegatus. The sequence goes on from NW_007868135.1 coordinate 82, forward strand.
TGTAAAAACTTAGATGATTGTGAAGTGAAAGTTTCATATTGTTAGAAAAGGGATGTAGATGTATCTTTTTTCCTGTTCTTTACAGGCATAGAAAACTTGATTTTTTTCCAATCCATGTCTCTTAGGCATGAACTACATTAGCCAATTACATAAAGGTCAATGCTAATTAAAACATTGCAAAATATTGATTAAAAATGTTAAATTTAGCTGCTGAGGAGAAGAGATACACAATTCCTCTAGTCAGTATATTTTTTACCTGTAGAAAAATTTACATTGGAATTAAAATTTTGACCTGAGAGTAGTTTATATGTTTGGAATCAAGAAGATTGAACACTTAGTAACATCTGCCCAAAAATGTGGTTAATAGCAAACAGAAGTCTGATTTTCAGAGAGGTTAAATGAATGTCCAAACTGATACAGCTATTAATTGATTAAAACAAAACTCAAATCTAGTTAGGATATTTTTCAAGTCTTCTAAATTCTATTCAATGTCATTGGAATAATGAAAGCCTTGC
>NW_007868136.1:0-596 GCF_000696425.1 Galeopterus variegatus
CAAAATAAAATAAATAATGGCTTAACTTCTCAAGTTTGGTGAAAGTCAAAATTTTACAGATCTAAGAAGGTTGGTGAGACCTGTCAGAATAAATATGAAGAAAGTCACACCTATGCACATCATCAAGCAGCTGAAAACCAGAGATAAAGAGAAAGTCATGAAAGCAAGCAGGTGAAAGGAAAGCAATACAATATGTCACAGAGGAGGGAAAACAATTCAGATCCATGAAAAATCTTTAGAAATCTTTTTAAAATAGAGAGGCCATAAAACAGTGGATAAGATGCTTCAAAGTCTGGAAAGAAAAAATAGTTGACAACTTAGAAGGCTATGTTCCGCAAAGATCTCCTTTAAGAGTGAAAGATACACTTTCAGATAACAGAAAACTAAGAGTTTATTTTTATTGCATGTGCAGTAGAGGAAATGCAGAGGAAAGTTTTTCAGGGTGAAAAAAATTAGATACCAGAGGAAAATATGTAATTTGAGGAAGAAAGGGAAAGTATTATAGATGATAAATATCTGGGTAAATACAACCGAGATAATTTTTCCTCTAAATTAATCAAAATACATATAAATGTTTATATACATATAACATTTTC
>NW_007868137.1:0-596 GCF_000696425.1 Galeopterus variegatus
CACCACATCAGAGAGAGCATGGTGGACGTTTTCAATGTGAAGAAGAAAACACTTATTCATTGCTCTAACATCTAACATCCAAGCGGTGTGCTAGGCAACACAGACACAGTGATGAATAAGACAGGCATGTAGCCTGCGTCTTCAGAGATGCAGGGCATTAAAGAGATAAGGCATATCAAACACGTGAGTGTATGCATTAGACTGTTAATACGGTTCTTCCCTCTTGGATTTTTCTCAGTACCCCTACTCCTTTGGTCCCTGAGTTTTGGCATTTTGGGCACCAGTGCAGCTATGAAATGTGTGGCACCTCGATAGTTTTCAGAGAAGTGTCAATCACCCCCAAGTGCAGAACAGGCACAAATTTCCCCAGGGCCTTCCCCTCTTCAACTGCTTCCCTTCGGGTACCTCGATGATCAGGACCTTCTTCATTCCTTCCACTGGCCCCAAATCTCCTGTTACCATTCCTGAGGTACATGCATTGAGTGAAAAGGGCAAAGTGCATGACAATATGCATATAGGTTAAGTAGATTAGCACTTCTACTTTTTTTTTTTTTTCCTTTTTGTCTTTTTTCGTGACCGGCAACGGATCGCAACCC
>NW_007868138.1:0-596 GCF_000696425.1 Galeopterus variegatus
AAGAAAACTCAGGCACAGAAGAGTTAAGGAACTTGCTCTAGTTCACAAGAGCAGAGAGTTTCAGAGCCAGCTGTCCAACCCAGCTCCAGAGTCCACACACTTAACCACTGTGCTAGAGAGGACCCAGAATGTCAGGCTAGGCACTTAGACTTTACTCTTTAAGCCTACAGCTAGGTGGAGCAGTAAGGGGTCTCTGAAGGTTAGAGGCCAGGAGGAGAGCGACAATCAGAGCTGATGGGGAAGTGTGCAGTCTTCTGAGCCCTCCCCATGAGTAAACAGCTGAGAACAGCTAGAACCCCAGGCCCTCAGTTTGGTTGTGCTGCTTGTGCACTGCTTAATTCTAGAGGGTGCCACTCACATAGATGACACTGTGACTAGCACCCTCTAGAGCTGAGCAGTGTACAGCCTGGCCAACCGTATGCCATGGTCCAGACAGCGGTGCCTCTGAAAGCTGGAGAATCAAACCAGCACCTGAATCACTCCGAGATCTGCTCACCAAAGCCGAATGTTGCAGCAGAACAGCAGGACTCTGGGTTCGTACCAACCAGGGTTTGCATCCTGGATCTGCCACCTCATGCTGATGTGAGGCCTCAGGG
>NW_007868139.1:0-596 GCF_000696425.1 Galeopterus variegatus
CATGGAACAGAGCTTGCATTCACCTCTTGGGCGAAATACCTTACCCTTGTGCTGAAAATTGGTACACAGCAGTCAGTTCCATTGCTCAAATGAAATCCCTTAAAAACTCAGGAACATAGATAAGTTATGCATAACCTTGCTAAACATGTCCTCAGGTTTAATTCGTGGAGTTGAACAATGACCTCACTCCATTCAATTGTTCATTCTGTGTCACCTTAGCTATGTCACCTTCTCTGGCAAGTCTTTGTAAAATAGAATCTCTTCCAACATCCCTCCCTTTATCCTCCTTTAATTTTTTTCTTGGCACTTTCACCATCTGATCTATTATATTATGTTTTGTTATCCAGCTATTATTTGTCTCCCTCCTGCCCTCCCCTGGAATGTAAGCACCATGAGTGCAGAGACTCTGCTTTTCTATATTACTGGAGCCCCAGTGCCTAAAACAGTGCCTGAGACATCATAGATTTTCAATAATAGTTGTTGAATAAATGACCTTGCTGAAGAAATGGATTACAGAAACAGATGAAGAATATGGTAGTTTGTTTTGTATCACACACACTTGTTTTCTTGTCCCCTGCATAAGCACATACACACAT
>NW_007868140.1:0-596 GCF_000696425.1 Galeopterus variegatus
AGACACCGCATTCTAGAAGTGTGAAAATCCTCCCTTCTTTCTGCATAGAGGGTAGTTAACCAGAAGAATGCTTGGGAAAATCACACATACTGGGCCACATTTATGGTTAATTCTATCCTCAGTGCATGCCCTGATGTCAGCAAGATAGTGACAAAATGTTGACAAAATATTGACAAAAAACATTTGTATGGAAGTAAGGCAAACAGCCAGAAACTTATTGGGAACACTATCTCTGAAAACATTCTATAGTCATCAACGATGACATTAGTCATTTGAAATTCTTGGTGGTGGTGGCACCTCCCTTGCCATGGTAGGAAGCAGCACTCACACTCCTCTCCCCCTCAAGAAACCACCTCAGAAGGTGAGTTGGTGAGAATGACATCACAGTACTAAACTTATCTGAGCTACAACCATAAATTGTTTGCAAACGTCAGGACTTTATTCCTAGCAGCAATACGTTACTTACCTCACAGCCGACTGAGACATGCCCGTGTGTAAAATAATGCAGTTGAGAGCTCCCATCTGGTCTGACCCTTCCTGTTTGTAGTTAATAAAAGTGACGCTCAGAGAGCATAAATTGTTCTAGGTCACACAGC
>NW_007868141.1:0-596 GCF_000696425.1 Galeopterus variegatus
GCTTTGTAGAGTCTATGAAAGTTATCTCTTCTGATTTTTTTATTTCCTCAATAAAATTGGACGGAATCTTAGGATAAGGATGAGGCAGGATGTACTGGAATTTGGAGAATAGAGTATAAGCCAGGAGACAGTAGTCGAGAAGAATGGGAGGGAGAATAAACCAGTGAAATGCAGTAAGACTGAATTAGTGGCCATAACTATGAAGTGAATCCAGCCAGTGTGGTTTTGTTTCACTCCATATATTCAGCTTGAGAGGCAAGAGCAATGTGTGTGGTTAGTTGAACTGAACTAGGGATTTTTCAAGGGAGGCGTAATGGGAAGATGGAGATTAGGTATATGTGTGTGGGTGATGATATTGATTGAACATGAAATGTTCTGGGTAAAGAGAGATATGAGAGTATGAAGGTAGGTGAGAGGAAGCTAAAAAAAAAATTGTTAGGTTTAACATGTTTTAGTGGGGTAAAAAAATTGTATGAATCAGGGTCCTGAAGGAGGGAGCTGGATACAGAGGAGCAGCTGGTCAGAGACTGGGAACCTTGAAACACCATTCTAGATGAAGGACATTCTTAAATGAAAAACTTGATTTGTAACCACAG
>NW_007868142.1:0-596 GCF_000696425.1 Galeopterus variegatus
AGTGAGATATCTCACTGTGGTTTTAATTTGCATTTCCCTGATGACTAGTGATCTTAAGCATTTTTTCATGTGCCTGTTGTCCTTGTGTATTTCTTCTTTTAAGAAATATCTATTCAAGTTCATTGCTCATTTTTAAATTGGGTTATTGATATTATAAATAAATATTATAAATATTAATAATAATTATTAATATTTTGCAGTCAAGTTAAGTTCCTTATATATTCTGGATAGTAACCCATTGCCTAATAAAGTGGGTGTCTTTCTCTCTGCATCAAACTTGCTTTTGCTTTCTACTGTGACTCTGCTCTTGAGTTCTTTCCTTTGGTGGAGTCAGGAACCTGGTAGTGAGCAGGGTTGAGGTCAGATGTCCAATCCAACCTCCCCAGACTTTCTCCTCCAGCATCAGGATGATGGCTTCTTACTGGGTGACAAATTGCTCAAACTGCTATTTTGCATCCTTCATTCGTTCCTTATTTTCCATCTTTTATCCAGCCCCCTCCCTCCAGTGGATAAGTTCTTGCCTTCCTGGAAAACTAAAGGTTTCTATGGAAGAAGTGTGACCCACCTAATGGAGGAATTAAATTAGTAAGTATAGG
>NW_007868143.1:0-596 GCF_000696425.1 Galeopterus variegatus
TACATCAGCAATTATGGCTCCTGTTCAGTCTACACTGAAAGCTGAAGGTTTTGGAATTAGGAGTAAGAAGAGGAACGGCCCAGGGAGCAGGTGCTTAGTTTGCCACAAGGACCCCTCACGCAAGCTCTTCAGCCAGTTGAGCAGAGTCACCGTGGTGTCCTCAATGGGTCCCACCCCACAGAGGCCTGATCTGGGAGATGGTCATGCTCACCTGCCCAGATCTGCTCACCAACCCATCCATCACCTCACATAGCTCTGTGTGTGTGTGTGTGTGTGTGTGTGTGTCTGTGTGTCGAGAATGCTTAAGATCTTACTCTCTCAGCAAATTTCAAGTACAAAATAAGGGTATTAACTACAGTCCCCATCCTGTACATTAGATCTCCAGAACTTATTCATCTCATAACTGCGGGTTTGTACGCTTTGACCAACATCTCCCCCTGCCCTTCCTCCTGGTCACCACTGTTCTACTCTCTGCTTCTAGTTTAGATCCACATATGAGTGACATCACACAGTATTTGTGTCCTTCTGTGACTGGTTTATTTCCCTTAGCCTAATATCCTCCAGTTGTCTCCATGTTGCTCCAAGTGGCAGGATTT
>NW_007868144.1:0-596 GCF_000696425.1 Galeopterus variegatus
AAAAAAAAAAAAAGAAGGGTTCATTTGAGTGAATTAATGAAATTACCTGCTACACAAACCTGTGTGAGAAAGCACAAGGAGCAGCCTTTATTCACTCAACCCTGCCCAAAGACCCAATGTTAATATATAATAGTTGAGACAACTAGTCCCTGTGGGAATGCAGTGAGGATGGCTCCGAGGTCCCAAGGGCCCGTGTAAGCACACCCTGGTACTAGAAAACCGCTACTATTTAAGAAATAGGACCATCACCTTGATGTTAGTCATATTTGAGGATGTTTAAAAAAATGCCTTGGAAATTCCTGTTCTATGATCCCAAATGATGCAAAATATGAGTATTGAAAACAGAATGTTGTCCAAGCTGTAAAGATAATGTTATAAACCCTCTTACCAATCATCAAAGTAGTATATGTTTGTCTTGGAATTGTAGTAAAGGTAGATAATATACCGTAACCATGATGCATGGAGACATTTTGGTGCAAAAGTTGTCATCTAGGAGCCGCTGAAATGTTGCATCTTTTTCTACAATTAATAGAAATTTTGCATCTGTAATTAAATCTGTGAAGTTAAGGCTGAAAAATTGAAGGCAAGAGTATTTC
>NW_007868145.1:0-596 GCF_000696425.1 Galeopterus variegatus
AACGAGGAACTTTCCACTTTAACCAATCAAATATTTTCTTTGTCTTGTTTCTGCAAAAACGCCGTAAGTTTTCCCTTCGCACCCCCTCAGTGGAGCCCAAACCACTTGTGGCTGGATGCTGCCCAATTCTTGAATGGCTGTCTACTCAAACTCTTTAAAATTTTAATGTGCTCCATTAAAAAAGAAAATTAATGTGCATAAGTTTATCTTTTAACAGAGGGAAAAAAGCAATGGGAAAATGGGACGGAAATTTCTATTAAGTCTAAAAATCTACTTAAGAGTACTTCTCCAGAAAATCTTGATATTAAAAGAAACAGAGATTTTAAATAATTACCAAGATGCATAAGAGTTCAAGGATTTGATAATTTGATTATGTTTTCAAATAACCTTTTAATTTATTTTTAACTAAAGGGAACCTATTTAAATTAAATATTATAGCAAAAAATTATATTTACATAATTTAACTTCACTAATGAAATCCACATGTTAATTTGGAATCTTAAACACTTTTAAGATTTTTCCCAAAAGAAATTTTAGGATATGGGTGTTTTAAGAATCCAACATTCTATTTTCTCTAAGTAAATAACTACTTCTCA
>NW_007868146.1:0-596 GCF_000696425.1 Galeopterus variegatus
CTCGTGCCTGAATACCCTGGATTGTATTATAATTCCAATGTGGATCCTGCTCAGGAACTGCATGTGGGCCGGTTGGGAAGGTGGGATTAACGCGATGGTTTTCATCTGCATGAGCTTGGGCCGCATCCCAGACGCAGCAGCGCTCTTCAGGAAGGAGGGTGTTAGCCAGTAGCATGTAAATGTCATGGTGGGTGAGACTGTAGGCCTGGAGAACCTATTGGAATTCCTTAACATAAGTGGTGGGATCGGTGGTAAACGATCCTAGTTTTCTCTCTAATTGAGTAAGGTCTGCTAGTGAAAAGGGAACATGTACCCTAAGAACCCCTTCAGCACCAGCTACTTCGTGGAGAGGAGCCATGGTAGAGGAAGGGAGGAGTCCCCGGGAACGAGTTATGGGGGGGCTGAAAGAGGCAGAGGGGGAGGGGGAAGGAGGGAGAGCGGAAGGGTTAGGTGGAGCAGAAGATGGCCGTGGAGTGAGCCGCTGCAGGGGTTCGGGGAACGGAACTACAGGAGAAGGGGGTCTGTACAGAGGAGCTTTGTCCGCAGGGTCAAAACCATCAGAAGTAGGGGATAATGGAGGCAGCAAGGATAGAGGG
>NW_007868147.1:0-596 GCF_000696425.1 Galeopterus variegatus
CTTAATACCATCGCACTAGCAATTAAGTTTCAACATATGAATTCTGGAGGGGAAGCATTCAGCCATAGCAGTTTGGATATTTCTTTCCATAGCAGTTTGGATATTTCTTTTATTCTTCACTTTTTTTTCCCCACTGTACATGGTACGTGATAAGGAACTTAAATTCTTTGTGAGCTGAGATGTAACACACATACAGGGAAAAAATACATTTATGTACTAGTCATTATATAAGGGTACTTCAAAAAGTTTGCAGAAAAACAGAATTAAAAGATAATATAAAAATTTCCATGAACTTTTTGAAGTACCCTCACATTTTGAAGAGAGATAATGATACAATAGTATACAGTCCTGAGAATGGTAAGGATTCCTTGAATTTCCCTGTAGATTAACTTACCTGGTTGTAACACTATGTAAAAATTCAAGTCCAAGTGTACTAAGTATACTGCTGTAATTCTTTGTAAAGAAAAAGAAAAATTGAAGCAGAAGTTGATTCATTACAGAAAGACAACTATTTAAAACTAAATTCCAATTGTTTTCGAGTTGATGCTGAGGACATGGTACACAGTAGATAATGAGCAGATGCAGACTTGGATGAG
>NW_007868148.1:0-596 GCF_000696425.1 Galeopterus variegatus
GAAGTCCCACAAAACGCCATCTGCAAATTGGATGCTGGCAGCATGGCTCAGTCCAAGACCATAAGTGTCAGAACCAGGGAAGCCAATGGTGTAATTCTCAGTCTTAGGCTAAAGGCCTGAGAGCTCAGAGGAGGGAGCCATTGGTGTAAGTCCGGAACCCAAAGGCTGAAGTGTCTTGAGTTCTGATTTCCACAGACAGGAAAGAAGAGTGTCTCCCAGCTCCAGTGGAAAGACATAGGGATTCTTTTTCCTCTGTTTTTGTTTCCTCTGGGCCCCCAGCAATTCTATCATTCGTCCTATCTCCTAAGTCTCTCTTAAATGTAAACCAACTTCTCTGATATCACATTTACTTCATTGAGGGTGGATCTTCCCCTCCTCGTCCACTCAGGCTCACATGCTAATCTCCTGTGGAAACACCCTCACAGACACACCCAAAAATGATGCTTAGCCAGGTTTCTAGGTATTCCTTGATCTAGTTAGGTTGACACCTAAAATTAACCATCTCAGCTGTAAGCTGCCCACCTGATCCTTTCCGTCTGTAATTTACTCTTCAATAAACTTTTAATAATAAAACATGTATTTGCCTGCATCGTTTT
>NW_007868149.1:0-596 GCF_000696425.1 Galeopterus variegatus
CAGCAGGAGCTCCAGCAGCAGGAACAGGAGCTCAGTTCTAGGTCTCATCTCAGTCATGCTGTGGGATGGGATTCTGAGCACCCGACCCTGTCCTATGGCAGCAGCTGCTGTGAGACCCCCGGGGGGAAGACGCACGGGGAGTGAGTCAGCAAGTGGACATCGAGGAGCTAGTTCCCATTTATTAAGGGATGTCATGTGATGTCCATTCATTACTTATGCCTCAGAATGAATGTGGAAATAAAGCTCCATTTCGAGAAAAACATCGATGCTCAGGGGCGCAGATGGCTTGCCATGGTCACTCAGCTCATAAGCGGCAGAGCTGGGATGCGAGCTCGGCTCCTTCCACCCCCAGAGCCCTTCGTCCCCACAACATGCTGCGGCCGCTGGCTTCCTACTCAGTGTAGGGTCGTGGTGGATAACGTAGTGGGAGATAAAGTGAGAGGAACAGGCGGAGGCCTGCGCATGTCCACATATTGGGTAAGCAATTCAGAAGGTGTCCCCAGGGCAGGCTTTGGATTTGGCTTTGGGATGGGCGTGTTAGGAGCACTGTGGTTGCCAGTGGGGATGAGAGTTTGAGGGTGGTGTCTTGCCTGCTG
>NW_007868150.1:0-596 GCF_000696425.1 Galeopterus variegatus
TAAATATTTCAGGCTTTGCAACTACACAGCTCTGTTATTATAGTGCAAAAGCAGCCAGAGACTCTAGGTCAACAAATGGGTGTGGCTGCATCCCAATAAAACTTTACTTACAACAGGTGCCTGGAGGATCAGGCCATCAGCATTTGCATTGTTCTTTGGGTCATCTAAGGGGAATGAAGGTCCCAGTGGTGTTCGCAGAATCAAGTGTAGCCCTTGAGATCAGAATAGAGAATAAAACCTCAGCAGGGTGGACAGTTTGCTCTGCATCTTGCTTCCCAACATAACAGCAAGAGCTTCTTGGTGCACACACAGGAATTCTGTCTGCAGATGGGGTGTTATGCGTGAACCCTTCTGCTGGGGGTCATCAGGAGGACTTCTTGGAGAAGGCAGTGCTTGAGCTGGCCTTCAAAGATGATGAGATCTTAACGGGATGAGATGGCTGAGAAGAGCCTTCCAGCAGGAGGTAGCTGTATCAGCAAAGAGACGCAGAACAGGAAGGGAGACACAGGCTCCTCCCTCTGTAGCAGAACTTACATCTAACAACTTGCCACTAGAAGTCATATTGGAATGATTATTTTTAATAGGGAAACTGCCTC
>NW_007868151.1:0-596 GCF_000696425.1 Galeopterus variegatus
TGCTTCCCACCCACTGCCCTTCCACCAGCAGATTACCCGTCCTATGACATGGGCCAGTCACATGGGCAAGTCACATTCCCATCCTGAAGCACTCATTGCAAAGGGAATAGTGATAACCATTCAAGCAGGCACACTTTGGGTAGGATGAGGTCCCATCCCCTGAATTCTGTGGTGATGTGTGGAAGGGTGGGTACCTTAACAACATTTGTATTTTATTAAGGAGGAAAGAGAATGGATGCTGGGTAGTGCCTGCCATGTCCCTATGCACCACTATGTCAAGCACAGAAGCAGCCTGAGCTGTGGAATCAGGCAGATCTAAATTCAAGCCCCGAATAAACTTCTGTCTCCCTAGCTGACTTTTGCTTTACTTTTATGAGGCTTGAGTTTTTTCATCTTTAAAGTGGATAAAAGTGTAATTATCTTTCAGGGTTATTGAAATGATTAAATAAAAATAGCAACAAGTATAAAACAAAAAAAAAGTTTATAGAGTTCTGGCCTTAGTAAGTTCTCAATTTAGTTTTTTGCCTTCTACTTCCTTAATCTTGTCAAGTCCCCATTTCTCACAAAAGCACTTCAAATTCTACAAATTATATTCA
>NW_007868152.1:0-596 GCF_000696425.1 Galeopterus variegatus
GCATCCACCACATAAGGTATAGAGAACATAGTGAAAAAAATATATAACTTTATATTTGAATAATTTATATTTGGAGATGTCAAGAGACATAAAAAAAGAGCCTATAGATGCAGATGAACTTTAGGTAAGTACTTGACAAGAAGAAACAGGTTTTAAAATTTTCGAAGATATTATTAGTTTTATACAAAGAGTAAAAGCCCAGGTGCTTTTACTCTTTGTCATTTGATCCAACATTATTTTTTAAACTTTATATTTTCAAAGTCTTTATTTCTTTTAATGGACATATAATTATAAACATAAACACAAGTATAGTACTATAAAGAAATTAGATAATTGAAATGAAATTTAATCATAACACTGTGATGGGTAGAATAATGGCCCCACAAAGATGTCCCCAGTATTTACAAAAATGTCACTATCCATGGCAAAGAGGATTAACGATTGTAGATAAAATTAAGGTTACTAATTCAGGATGTTAAAATAGGAAGATTATCTTGCATTATGTGGTTGGGTATTTATCACAAGGGTCCTTAATAGTGGAAGAAAAAGGCAAGAAGAATATTCCAGGGATATGTAATGTGGGAAAGACTCAACCT
>NW_007868153.1:0-596 GCF_000696425.1 Galeopterus variegatus
ACCACCACCACAGGCCCCTCCTTGCCTGTGACCTTGAAACGCTCCCTCAGCTTCAGGCTTCCCATTCTCCTGTTATCAGCAAATCTGGTTTGGTGGGAGTGTGTGTGTGTGTGTGTGTGTGTGTGTGTGTGTGTGTGTGTGTGTGTGCATTTAACAACTTTCCAACCTTGCAGCTTCCTAGCTATGCTTTTTTATTTTGAAACAAAAGAACTGCAAAGGCAGAAAGTTCTCTGTACCAGTGTGTAAGGAGACTCTAATCAGACAAGCCCAGCAGGCTCCAGTGACTTAATGAGGAGATACCATCTTGGTCTGCCCCTGCCTGGGAAGGGCTGAGCACCAGGGCAGGAAGAGAGAGCCGCCCCTCTTGACCTAAAACAACAAGCACCACCAAGGTAGAGAAATCGAGGCAAAAGGAGAACAAAGTGGCCATTACAGGACAAAGGGCCAAAGTTGTATTTTCCTCACACCAGGAAGCAGTGTGGCCTGTGGACTGAGGGCATCAGTCACCAACCTGGTCCCTCCCAGGGTTGGAACAAAAGTCTGGAGGGTCCCTGGCAGCAGCAGTGTGATGCAAAGTGAGGTCTGCACAGCTTGGA
>NW_007868154.1:0-596 GCF_000696425.1 Galeopterus variegatus
CCGATACAGGACGGGGGTGGGCAAGCCTGGCTGGGACAGGACTGTGGGGATGGATTGTCACAGGGGCCGGCTTTGAGCCCCCAGCCTCCCCTCTGCTCCCCAGGCTGCCCGGGACCCGCCCCAGCTCTCTCCCTCCTTTCCTCCTGTAGGGAAGCCCCAGACCTCAGCCCTCTAGCGGGAACCCCCAGATGTGCGGGGCCGGGGTTCTGTCCAGCCCTCCCCAGCCACAGCCCCCAAATGTCCCCACTGTGGGGACAGGATCCCTCCCTCTTGTCCCAAAGCCCACTCACTTCTTCAGCTGGTCGTCCCCCTCACGGTCAGGGCAGAAGAATCCGTACCTAGAAGAGGTCAGGAGGGTGTCACGTCTAACGTCCTGTGTCCACTGCCTGCCAGGAGCACTAGTGGGACTGGGTGATGCCTTGACTAGAATGGAAGCCCCGGAGGGCAGGGACTGTCTGCTCCCTTCACTGAATTACGCTAAGTGGCTGGAAGTGCCTGCATACAGTAGGCACTTCATGTATGTTTGCTGAATGAGTGGGCCGTAACCAGCTCCTTCCCAGGTCTCTGAGTGGGCCTGGGGCCCCTCGGCCAGCCCC
>NW_007868155.1:0-596 GCF_000696425.1 Galeopterus variegatus
AAAAACACAGTATAAATAGGGTTTGGTACTATCCAAGGTTTCAGACACCCATTGACATCCACTCAGACATCCATCCATATAGGGCTGGGTCTGGAACTCACAGACCCCTCGAGCCCATTCACAAACCCTTCACACACAGGTCTACGAGCTAGGTAACTGGCAAAAAGGTCCTTGGAGCCTTGGTTGAAGTAGGAATAATCTTATTCAGCACGCACAACACCATGAACTAGGCAGTACAAAGAGAAACTCAGAAACTCAACTGCTACCAGCAAAGAAAGCAAAACTGAAACTGAGCAGCGGCCAGCAGAGTAAACATGCTCTATTGTTAGATGGGAGCTCTCTGCTGCCAGACTGCTTCACACAACTGCAGAACTGCACAAAAGAAATTAACTAGAAAGATACATGGATGCACATGTGCACTAACTCCACCCACACACAACTTGTTTACAAGAAATGTTGAGGGAGCCTGACTAAATTATCCTATTTCCCCATACACACACACAGGCAAAGAGAGAAAGATTGATTTACTATCAGCTACAATTACAATTTTACTACAAGGAATCAGCTCCACAATAGTGAGGAGGCTAGCTAAGCAA
>NW_007868156.1:0-596 GCF_000696425.1 Galeopterus variegatus
AGGCATCCCAACAGACAACTTAAGAACAATGAAGAATGTTAAGGATTGAATTGAGTGCCCCCTAAAAAGGTAAGTTAAAGTTCTAACACCCAGCACTCTCAGAATGTAATGTGATTTTGAAATAGGGTCCTTGCAAATGTACATAGCCCCCCTTACCTGCGGTTTCACTTTCCACAGTTTCAGTTACAAGTGGTCAATCACAGTCCAAAAATATTAAATGGAAAATTCCAGAAATTAACAATTCATAAGTTTTAAGTTGTGTGTCCTTCTGGGCAGTGTGATGATATCTCGTGCTGTCTGGCTTCATCTCAGCGGGGACGTGAACCACCCCTTTGTCCAGCGTCTCCATGCTGTGTACACACTACCTGCCTGTTAGTCACTCAGTAGCCAGCACAGTGATCAGATCGGCTGTTGCAGTCTCGCAGTGCTTGTGTTCAAGTCACCCTTATTTTACTTAATAATGTCTCCAAAGCACAAGAAAAGTGATGTTGGCATGTTGTCATAATTGTTCCCTATTTTACTGTTATTATTGTAAATCTCTTACTGTGCCTAATTTATAAATTGAGCTTTATCATAGGTATGCATATATAGGAAAA
>NW_007868157.1:0-596 GCF_000696425.1 Galeopterus variegatus
AAAAGAGGAAATCAGAAAGTATTTTAAAGTAAATGAATATAAAAGTACAACATATCAAAGACTGTGAAAGGTAGCTAAAACAGTACTCAGAGGGAAATGTATAACATGAAATTATTGTAATAAAAAGTTGGAAAATCTCAAGCTAACAACCTCAGCTTTCACCTAGAGGAAAAAAAAAATGAAAGATTTCAAATGAATAACCCAAGCTTCCACCTTAAGAAACCAGAAAGAAAAGAACAGATTAAACCTAAATTGAATAGAAGAAAGGAAATAATAAAGTTCAGAATAGAAATCACTGAAATCAAAAACAAAAGCAATAGAGAAGAAAATCGATGAAACTAAAAGCTGGTTCTTTGAGAAATTAATAAAATTGAGAATTTCTAATCAGACCAATCAAAAAGAAAAAGTGAAGACAAAAATTACCAATATCAGCAATAAGAGAAGTGACTTTATTCTGCACTATGTAGATATTAAAAGGATATTAAGGACATAACATGAACAATTTTGTGACTATAAATTTGACAAATTTGATGAGGTGAACAAAATCATTGAAAAACATGAAGTATCAAATTTCACACAAGGAGAAATAGTTAACC
>NW_007868158.1:0-596 GCF_000696425.1 Galeopterus variegatus
TTCTGGGGTGTAGGACTTTCTGTGCCAGAACTGGGACAGTGCCTGGCAAGCAGGAATGGTCGGTCACCCTACCTGTGCCCCCTCCACCGGGCCCCAAGTGTGAGTGTCAGTCAATCCCAGCCGGGAATAATAGTGGGTAAAGTTGGCTTGTGACTTGCCTTTAAGAAATTCTACCTTCTGCCATATGGCAAAACAGACTGTGAACCCATTAGTAGCAGGAATGCGGTGTCACGTGGGGTCCGGGCAGGAGCTGCACAAATGGGGTGGGGGGAGGGGAAGTCCAGGGAGACCTCTGATAGGTGAACTCGAGGGGGTCCGAAAGCTGATCTTGTACAGATTGTTTTCAACTTCCGGGAAATGGCAGAGCCGTGCGACACTCTGCAGATTCTAGGACCTCTGCTCCCTCCTCCCTACATATCTAAGCGTGTTATATAAACAGGGGCAGTAACATGTGCTGTATATGCAAAATGCACATAATTCTACCATTTCAGCTGGTTCCACTGCTTCTGAGATTTCGTATATAAATATCTATGCATGTGCGTTTGTGTGTACATTTCTTGACATATTTACGAAGTCCCAGTTTGCCAACCTTTGGG
>NW_007868159.1:0-596 GCF_000696425.1 Galeopterus variegatus
CTTAGGCATGAGTGGTGACAATTTGCCTTGTACTCCGTGAATATTCATAACCAATAAAAGCAAAATAAAACATTAATTAAAAATAGGAGACTGTAAAAAGAAATTCTTTAGGGCCGGCCCGGTGGCGCACTGGAGAGTGCGCTGCTTGGGAGCGCGGCGGCGCTCCCGCTGAGGGTTCAGATCCCATGTGGAGACCGGTTCCTGCTCACTGGCTGAGCGCAGTGCGGGCGCGACACCAGGGGTTGCGATCCCATTACCGGTCAGTAAAAAAGACAAAAAGAAAAAAAAAAAAAAAGAAAGAAATTCTTTAAAATCCCAATTTGATCACTTCTTAACCAATCATTTGGTCAAGTTACTTAATCTGTAAACCTCAGTCTTTCCATCTGTAAAATGGGCATGATACTAGAGCCAACATCACAGATCAGTTAAGAGGATCAAATCCATTAATAGATGTAAAGTGGTACAACAGTGCCTGGCACATAGTAAAGCAATATGTAGCTATTTTCTATCATCATCATGATTATTAACAACTGACTTCTTTTTTTTTTTTTTTTTAAAGATGACCGGTAAGGGGATCTTAACCCTCGACTTGGTGT
>NW_007868160.1:0-596 GCF_000696425.1 Galeopterus variegatus
AATTTTCATGGCGTAGCCTGATTCAATGATGGGCTCACTTTCTGTTTGGAATGTAATTTTCATGTTGCCAATTTTTGCCAAATTGATGGGAAATAACTTAAGCACGTTTACTTGTGGGTTTTTACAGTGCTTTCTATCACTATTTAACTTCTTAAATCCTGAAACTTTTTTCTTGGAAACTTGCAGTTATTTTCGCTTTAAAGTTGATTTTGTTGTTTTGCTTTTTTACCCTCTAAAACAAAATAGATAGTATAATCTTTAATTACACTCTGTTCCCTAAGTAGGACTCATCCTCAATTTACCAAGGGTAATCCTTTTTTTAGCCATGTGAAATTATAACACCTCTCCAGGGGCTGAGCTGAAGTATTTGGTTCTTTTTTTGTACAGACAAATCATGGACTGATGGTGAGCTATTTTCCTACATTTCTGGTTTATGCTAGAATCTTTCACTTGACTTAGTATATTTTGTGACCATCCACTTTCTGTTATTTGCCTGCTGAACACACACTCTTGCTTTTGCAGACTGTGTAGAAAGGTCTGCTCTTTAAAAAGTTAATAGGTAAAGAGAGGTTGATATTTGAGGCAAAATGTTTTCC
>NW_007868161.1:0-596 GCF_000696425.1 Galeopterus variegatus
GATGATTGGATAAAGAAACTGTGGTATATATACACTATGGAATACTACTCTGCCATAAAAAGGAATGAAATACTCCCATTTGCAGCAACCTGGATCAACCTGGAGAAACTTGTGTTGAGTGAAACGAGCAAAGCACAGCAGGATAAATACCACATGTGCTCACTCATATGTGGGAGCTAAGAGAGAAAGGAAGGCATGAAAGAAAGCCCACAGCAGTGCCATGATCCAACAGAGGGAGGGAACATTCCTAGGGGTACAAATTGGAGTTGAGAGGAGAGGGAGAGGGGGAAGGGGAGGGAGGTTGGGGAATAATTGGGAGTGGACAAAGGGTACAAAAGTAATTTCTGGGAATGGCTGTGCCCCCAGTATGAATCTGGCCCCCACATCATGGGCAGGAGGGGGGACAATAAGCTTTTTATCTCATGAATATTCATAATAAATACATAAATAAATACATAAATAAGGCCTCCAAAGAGCACTAGGCCTATTCAAGGGAGCCAATTTAAAATTAAAAAAACAAAATAAATAAATAAAAAACTCAAAAAACAAAAAACCAAAAACAAACAAAATATAAATTCTGTACCCATTAAGCAGTA
>NW_007868162.1:0-596 GCF_000696425.1 Galeopterus variegatus
AGGGAAACAAGAGAGAAAGAAAGAAGCATAATCGTATGGCTAATAAGTCAATGGTAAAGATAAAAAGGAATACTAAAAAAATAATACAAAAGAAGGCAGGAAAAGAAAAAAATGGAACAAATGATAGGTGAAGGAGAAGAAAAAAATAGCAAGATGGTACACTTGAACCAAATTAAATCAATAATTAAATGTAAATAGTCTAAACACACCAATTAAAAGGCAGATATCATCAACCTGATGAAAAAGCAAGATCCAGACTATATGCTATCGACAAGAAATGCACTTTAAAGTATGAAGAGACGAAATACTTAAAAGCAAAAGAATAAAAAAGCAGGAAAGCTGATTTTTTTGAGAGTATTACTGCTGTAGAGCTCTAGCTTATATTAGGATACAGGCTAGGGTGGCAGGAGTAAGTAGAAACAGTCTTTTCAGCAGGACGGACTCACTCTGGCAGCTGGCTGGGTGACTGCATCGAATATACACTCAACAGGACCAAGGTTCAGGATCCCTGAACGCCTGTACACCTTGACTCTGGATTTGTGTGGAAGCAGCAGGGAGGCAGGTGGATGTCACTACAAAACTGCTACCCAACAGCC
>NW_007868163.1:0-596 GCF_000696425.1 Galeopterus variegatus
GCTATTTGGAAAGCTATATGTTCATATAGTCAAGTTGAACCATCTTTTTCTCTGTGGTTTATGCATTTTTTTATCTTGCTTTGACACATGTAAAATCATCTATTTTTTCAGTTGTATTTTTTTTAATGTTTATATTTTTGATTATCCAAAAATATATTTTGGTTTAAGGAGAGAAGTAGGGTTCTGGTTTTACATATTTATATCTACTTTTCTGTCTATCTGTTTGTCTATATTCATCTGTTTATCTACCTACCTTCCAGTGTCTGATCAGTTATCACACATCATTGATCCAGAACTGTATTTGTTTAATCTCAAAGATTGTAATGCCATATTCATCCAATTCTCACTCCTTCTCTCTCTCTCCCTCTCTCTCCATATACATATATATATATACACACACACACACATAAATACACACACACACAACACACACACACACACACAGCTGAAAAAAGTGAAAATTATTTTGTGACTATCCCAGTTAATAACTATAAGTTAATGATTTTTTCTTTGGCCAAAACTCCAGCCACACTTACCTTGTAGTCTAAGCTATGCTTGATATATGTGGATTATCTAAATATACCTATTGAATAAAT
>NW_007868164.1:0-596 GCF_000696425.1 Galeopterus variegatus
TCTCCAGGGTGGTCATAGACCCCACCACCCACTTGAGGGACCCCCTGGAACCATAGGGCACAGTCTAGGACCTGGACAGAAATCCTCTCGCACACTTCCCTGGAGTAAAAGGAGGTTCAGCAGCCAGAGGCCCTAGACCCTGTGCCCGTGGGCTTAGCCTGTACCAGTGTTGGGCCTCGACCCACTTCTGAAATTCAGTAGGCATTTCTTCCAGCAGCTGCTAACTGCGTCACATTCAGCGCTGGTTATTAGAGCCGAGGAAGTTGCAGGAGGAGCCACAGTAGCTCCTGAAAGCCGCTTGCAGCTGGAGGGTGCAACTGACGACCACGAAGGGAGCCAAGCCTGGTTGGTGAAGACCCAGGGAGCCCCCAGAACAGAGCTTTAGGGTTAGATACACAGAATCCTCCCAATGCCCCCTCTCCCTGACCCCCAGATGAGGCTGGGGTCCTAGGTAGCTCCAGACCCCACCGAGCCCTGCCACTACAGTTGATAAAGACTGCTACAAGTGACACTGCATTTATTTACTCCCTAGAAATGCACAGGAACCTACATAAAAAGAAAGGGCAAAGCCTGTAGAGACCATAAAAAGAGTTTCG
>NW_007868165.1:0-596 GCF_000696425.1 Galeopterus variegatus
CCCAAGACCCTAGAGATATTTCTCAGTTGTAAAGCTGGA
Organism: Galeopterus variegatus; assembly: GCF_000696425.1. Lineage (NCBI taxonomy): Eukaryota > Metazoa > Chordata > Mammalia > Dermoptera > Cynocephalidae > Galeopterus > Galeopterus variegatus. The sequence goes on from NW_007868165.1 coordinate 40, forward strand.
AACATTGGAATTGTCTGGCCCTTGGGAAAATTTGTTTACATTCCAAACATGTTAGAGTGAAAACCCATGATCTATTCTATCTTATCTCTAATTGGCAAAGAATTTTCTCCCTTTTTCAAGAGGGGAGAACAAATGCATCTTTTTTAATAAGAATACCAAAATTCATTTTTTGTCATTCATCACCTATATGACAATCTCTGTTACATGCACTGTGACAGCTGTTCCTTATTGTTTTTCCCTAGGCATAAGAATTGAGATATGGGGAGTCAGAACAATTATTATCATGCAAGTAATAAATCAGAAAAAAAATAGAGATGATTATTAAAAGCTAACAATCCTGTATTGTCCCATCGCTGCTTTAAAGACTTTAGGCTTAGCTACATTTTTCACCAATTAGACTATAATGTGCCTTGGTGTGATTTTCTTTGTATGTTTAGGTCTAATTGCCCTTTATTGTCATGTAAACTGGTTATTTCCAACAAATTCAGAAAAAAAATTGCCTCTTTCTTCAAATATTTTTACTGCTCCTATCATTCTCACCTATTTTTCTGGGATTC
>NW_007868166.1:0-596 GCF_000696425.1 Galeopterus variegatus
GGTTTTATTTGGATTTCCCTGATGACTAGTGATGTTGAGCATTTTTTCATATATCTGTTGGCCATTTGTATGTATTCCTTTGAAAAATGTCTATTCAACACTTTTGCCCATTTTTTTATTGGGTCATTTATTTTTTACTGTATAATTGCTTTGGTTAGATGATCAAAAAGATGGTGAATAACAAATGCTGGCGAGGGTGTGGAGAGAAGGGAACACTATTGCACTCTTGGTGGGACTGTAAATTAGTACAACCACTTTGGAAAACAATATAAGGGTTTCCCAAACAACTACAGATTGGTCTTCCATATGATCCAGCAATCCCTCTTCTGGGTATATATCCAGAGGAATGGAAATCATCATGTCAAAGAGATACCTGCACTCCCATGTTTATCACAGCTCTGTTTACAATAGCCAAGATATGGAACCAACCTAAATGTCCATCAATGGATGACTGGATAAGGAAACTGTGGTATATATACACCATGGAATACTACTCTCCCATTAAAAAAAATGAAATTCTGCCATTTGCAACAACGTGGATGAACCTGGAGAAACTTATGTTGAGTGAAACAAGCAAAACACAGAGGGATAAATAC
>NW_007868167.1:0-596 GCF_000696425.1 Galeopterus variegatus
TTTCACTTATTTTGACTGATCTCCTCTGTAACTAGACCAACAGTAAATCATATTTAGTGAAATTAAATCTCTCTGTCCTCCCTAACTCCAGCTCCAATTCTACCCTCTGGATGTAATCAGTAACAGATTTGTGTGTATGCTACCAAAAATCTCCTATGCATGTGCATTTATATTCATAATATTTAGATTTCTACAAACATTTTCTTTTTTTTTAAAAAGATGACCGGTAAGGGGATCTTAACCCTTGACTTGGTGTTGTCAGCACCACGCCCAGCCAGTGAGCGAACCGGCCATCCCTATATGGGATCCGAACCCGGGGCCTTGGTGTTACCAGCACCGCACTCTCCCGAGTGAGCCACCGGGCCGGCCCCAAACATTTTCATACTTAAGATAGTATACGAATTGGTCTAAAGCTTTCTTTTTAATACATTTAACACTATTATGGACATTTTCCCACATCAATACATTGTTTTAAATAAATTGTTTTAAATGTATTCTATTATACACATGGACCTTAACTTATTTAAACATTTTCTGTCTTTCCACCTAGTATGGTATTTGGTATATAGGGCACATATAACGAATGTTAGAGGAAT
>NW_007868168.1:0-596 GCF_000696425.1 Galeopterus variegatus
AAACATGAACTACATCTCAGATATGACATTTACATGGCTGGTGCTTCCTTACCCATCATATAATCAATCCCAGACTCCATTTTACAGATAATAAAAAATAATCATGTGTTCCATCTATTGCATATGAGAGGACCAGGCACCGACTAAAGATTTTCATCACCATTGTCATCAGCAGCATTGTGCTTTTTTTTTTTCATCATATCACTGAATCTTTCCAACAAAATGCCACTCCATTTTATTGTATACATTTTTCAGACAAGTAGATTGAAGTTCAGAGCCACTGAGTGGTTTGACCAAGAATGCACAGTGAGTACATGATAGAGCTGGAAACTGAATCCTTCTCTAGTGCTAAGCCTCAGTTCTCCTACCCAGCATCAGCGGGTGGGCAGGGCGAGGTGTTGGGCACCCTGAGTCTGAGAGTCAGAGGGGCATCTATGGGGGCATCTAGGGAGGAAATGCCTAAAAGTCACTGGGCAAGCTTGTTAAAATGTGTTTTGCAGAACCTACCACCACTATCCACACACACACCCCCACCGCCGCCTCCAGATTCTGATTCAGCAGGTCTGAGGAGAGTCAGAAATATACATTCGTCATGA
>NW_007868169.1:0-596 GCF_000696425.1 Galeopterus variegatus
GTGTGTGTGTGTGTGTGTGTGTGTGTGTGTTTTAAGTCTCAGGACTTCTTTTTCTGGTGTTATAGCGTACATAACTAAGATGTACAATTCTATAACCAGATAAACCCTCTGGTAATGTATTTAAAACACATAATAACATAGTATTAAAGTTTTTTTAAAAAAGGACCCTTTCAGGTAATTACATTATTCAAAATTATTTATTAGAATTCCAGGCAATACCAGAGATGCCATAGAATAGACATTTCTCAGTTTCCTTCCAACACTACTAATGAAATTAAAAATGGAGGTATCTTTATCGATTCTAAGAGTTACACGTTGCAAAAACTTCAAAATGAATGGTATTGATATAGATATAGATAGGATAGAAAGGATATATTGGTATAAGAATATAAAGATACAGAATAGTTGCCATTATATTTTTATATTCTACATTTTTTATTTTCTTGTTAAGCAAAATTATGTATTCATTTTTAAATGCTTATTATTGTGACTTTTTCTATTCTATGTGAGTATATATTCTTTGAAATTACTGTTTTTGTGGCTGTTTACTATTCTACCATATGAGGTTGCTGACATTTTAAATTAATTCTTTATTG
>NW_007868170.1:0-596 GCF_000696425.1 Galeopterus variegatus
ACTTTGCAAATCCCGGGGAAAGGACATTTTGGGCACTTGTGTTATTTTCCTTTTCCTTTCACTCAGGAGGCAAAGAGTCAGAGCTGGGATTAGAGTACTTGGCTTATGGTAAACAAAGTGCAGTTCCAACTGTGACTAGGTCTGTAGCAGAGGGGATTCTGTGTTGGCTTGGGCCTGGCATATCGAAAAACCGTGTGCAGGAGAGGAATTTGCTCTTAGCCCCTGGTCAACTCGAGCTCAGTCTTGGAGATGGAGAAAGGGCAGTGCCCCAGTCGTCTCCATGTGAACTGCTGCTTGGTGGGAGTTGACGTGTCAGTGATGCTCCCGTGGGGGCCTGTTGGGTGCCAGGCATGGGAGTAAGTGCTTGGCATCATGCCTACCGCAGAGAACTAGCACATCCTGGGGGTTTAGTGTTACTTTCACCATCCTTCCCGTATTATCTTTGCCATCACTGACTTGTTTTGACATAGAGCTGTAATAATCTACCTGCAGCCTTCCTAGAGGTGGACAGCAGTGAGTGCTCCAAACCTTCTTACTCTTTTTTTTTTTGTCTTTTGTCTTTTTCCATGTCCGGCAACGGATCGCAACCCTCAGTG
>NW_007868171.1:0-596 GCF_000696425.1 Galeopterus variegatus
AGTGAGTCCTCTCTGACCTAGTCCAGCTCCAACTGAGGCTAGAGAAGGGTGGGGACTTGCCTAAGACCACACAGCTAATGATGGAGCAGATGACTCAATTCCATCCTTCTCATTCCACTTTGTTTTACTGTGAAAATGGCAGGAGCTTGGCGTCCAAGTTTCCATTCTTGGCTCCATCCTCTAGCTCACCCGACTCTGGCCAAGCACATCCTGGGCTCGGGACAAACCATGGTTTCCCGTGGCGTCGTGGTACGAGCCCTGGGCTTTGAGTCAGAAAGCATGTGTGTGTGTCTGGGTCCCAGCTGTTCCTCTTACAAGCTGTGTACCCTTGGACACATCTCTTGACTGCCCTGGGCTTTGGTTTCCTCACTAGTAAAATGAAAATAATAATCCGTGCCTCCAAGGACCATTTTGAGGTTTACATGAGATCTCACTGTGTGTGAGATCACCCTGCAGATGAAAAACCAAGGATGCCTGTCATGTTAGCACCCTCATGAGAAAGATGTGAGTGTCACAGAAGGGTGCTGTTGTCGTCCTCCAACACTGCAGACACCAGCAGCTCAAAGGTGTTCCTGGAGCCCACCCACGGCACCCCT
>NW_007868172.1:0-596 GCF_000696425.1 Galeopterus variegatus
TTAATGAAAGCAGATCACAGTGATATATCATAATACTAGTCTCTTATCATCCACTCATAGATCCATTTTCTCTGCCTCCTTCTTAGCAAACTAAGCATTGAAAGAATAATCATCATCTTTCGATGTCATTTCTATGGCAGCATAAAACCAATTTTGTTATGTCTTGCTTGATACATCAGCATTCTCAGAAATCTTCTATGTTGACTACAGCTTTATTTTTATATAAAGCTTAAAAAGAGAAAACTCTAAACAGTAGTATAACACATTTGTCATTTTTACAACCTGACTTCCAACACTTAGATGAGAAAGGTTACTTCTTCCTTGATGGATCCATCAATGAAATATTTATTTTCATACTCCCATGATTTCACAGTGTGCTGCTATGGAAGTAACCCGGATATTACATATTTAAATCCTAAGTTTCTCCATAGTGTCAATGTGGGAGAGATAAAAGGCAAACCAATAAATAATTTGAACAGATAATAAGGGGAAAAAATCTAAATTACAAAAGGTAAATGAATTTATATTTGAAAACTGACACGTTTAAAGTATTCTCTACAAAAACCTCCTTTTAAAAACAATGTTTCATCCATTGT
>NW_007868173.1:0-596 GCF_000696425.1 Galeopterus variegatus
TATGTACAAGGTCATTCATTATGGCACTGTTCGTCAGATCCAAAACTTGGAAACCTGCATTTCCATGAATAAGACACTGGTTAAATTATGGTACATTCCCACAATGGTAAAAAGAATGGAGAGAATCTTTAAGGCACTGATATAGAAAGATCCCCCAAATATATTGCTTTTTATTTCATTTATTTATGTTGGCAGCTGGCCAGCACAGGTATTGAACCCTGGGCCTTGGTGTAAAATATATCATTAAGTGAAAAAAGCAAGGTGGAGAACTGTGTGTACAACATGCTGTCATTTGTTTTGTTTAGTTTTTTAAGGTAAAAAGGGAATATGTATAAGTAAGGTGTTTGCTGAGGTTTGCATTTGCATAAAACATCTCTGCAAGCAGCATCTCGTTCTTTAATGTGAATTCTAATCCCCTGGGGATCGTGTTAAAATGCAGATTTCAAATGCTGGGGCCCAAAATTCTGCATTTCTAAGTCCTAAGACATGGCGATGCTTCTGATCCAGACTGCATTTTGAGTAGAAAGATTTAGACACACACACATGTCCACACACGCACACGTGTCCACACACACACACACACACACACACACACA
>NW_007868174.1:0-596 GCF_000696425.1 Galeopterus variegatus
CCGATAAACTCAACCTCATAAAAGATCCTGTTCACAAACATATGAAATTAGTTATTTAGCAGCCAATTAAAAAATAAACTAGCATATTTCTTCTGGCTGCCTGCTTTGAATCCTCCAAGAATGTCCTCATTTAAAGAAAAGACTGCAGCTTTCTAGTTTGTCAAAATCCTTCTGTCTATCATTACTTTTGTTGCCTGTGCTTTTGAGGTCATATCCAAAAAGATCATTGCCCACATCAATGTCATGAAGATTTTCCCCTATATTTTCTTCTAGTAGTTTTATGGTTTCAGGTTTTACATTTAAAGCTCGACTCTGTTTTGAGTTGATTTTTTTTTTTGTATAGTGTGAGATAAGGGTTCAATTTCATTATTTTGCAAATGGATATCCAGCTTTCCCAACACTATTTATTGAAGAGACAATTAACAGATGGAAGAGACAACCTACAAATTGGGAAAAAGTATTTGCAAACCATACGTATGCTAAATATCCAAAATACTTGAAGAACTCAAACATCTCAATAGCAAGAGGACAAATAACCCAATTTAAAAATGGGCAAAGGACCTCAGTAGACATTTCTCAAAAGAAGACATACAAAT
>NW_007868175.1:0-596 GCF_000696425.1 Galeopterus variegatus
GGACCCGAGGCAAGGAGAAGGGTACCAGACCTCTCTTCCACAACCAGGCACACCATGCCAGCACCTTGGGGCCCGCTCGGTCCAGAGGCATGCAGAAGGGGACTGTACCTCTCTCCCACAACCAGGCATACTGTGCCAGTGCCTCGGAGTCCACCTGGGAACCTGAAGCACGGAGAAAGGGACCAGACCTCTCTCACACAAACAGGCACACTGCGCCAGCACCTTGGGGCCTGCCCGGGGACCCAAGGCATGGATAAGGGGACTGGCCACCCCTCCCACAACCAGGCACATGGTGCTAATGCCTTAGGGCCTGCCCTGGGACTGGAGGCATGGAGATGGGGACCAAACACACCCCACAACCAGGCACACTGCCAGTGCCAAGGAGCATACCAAAAACAGTACCTCCATGTGGGTGGCCCACCACAGCCACCACAATAACCATGGCTGCCACAAAAGCGGCCAGACGCCACAACCACCATGCACATGGTCCGCCAGCTACTTGAGTGCATTGACACAAGAGTCACCAGCAGAGACAAAAGAAAAGAAGAGGATGTCTCTTTCCACAAAATCCATTTTAGAGTGACAGAAAGAAGCAT
>NW_007868176.1:0-596 GCF_000696425.1 Galeopterus variegatus
TGTGGCCTCAGACCAGGAAAGCCATAGGGGTGGAGCTGCCCAAGGACTTGGGGACCCAACCCCTGCACCAGTGTGCAGAGGATGTTAAATGTGGAGTAAAGGTACATGATTCTCCAGCTTTGAGATTTAATGCCTGCCTTGCTGGGTTTTGGATTCATTTAGAACCTGTTACTTCTTTCCTTTGGCCTATTTCTCCCTTTTTGAACAGGAATATGTACCCGGTGCGTGTCCCTCCATTGTACCTTGGAAGTAGACAACTTGTCTTGTCTTCCCAGATGGGACTTTCAGTTTGGACCTCTGAGTTGAAACAATTTAAGACTTTGGGGATGAAATGAGTACATTTGTATGTGAAAAGAACATGAGTTTTGGGGGACCAGGGGCGGAATGCCTTGGGTTGAATTTCCCCTCAAAAACTTAATCCCCACTGTAACTGTTGATGGTGGGAAATCCTATTGTGGGAATTGAGAGGTGAGGCCTTGTGGAGAAGTGATTAGATAGTAGGACAGTGCCATAGTGAACAGATTAACAACAGTGTCAGGGACGTGGTTCTGAGGCCTTTAAAAGAAGAGCACGTGAGAAGTTCCTCTGTCTGTGCT
>NW_007868177.1:0-596 GCF_000696425.1 Galeopterus variegatus
ATATGAAATAATCCTTAAATCCTGTTGCATATTCTACATGTCCTAATTAATAATAAAAATATGTGTAATTTCTAAATGGAGACAAAAACCAGTGGCATAGTCTTTGACTGCACTGACATTGGAAGACTGTACAGCTAGCTACCTTTTCAATCTCTCCCCTTCACAGAAAAGATTACAGTAAATGTCCTTTAGGGAATATGCTTACACAAGATTTGAGACATGCCTTCTACATTTAAAGCTTTAAGAATGTTTAGGTCATATAAGATGAATATATTTTGTTCCATGCGTTTTTGCATCCATGGAAGCAAATTAATAACATAATTTTTTAAAAAAAATTATCTTCCTTTTTATAGCCCTTGAACAAATGGTGCTGGGGAAACTGGACATCCATATGTAGAAGAATGAAACTAGACCCCTACCTCTTGTCATATATCAAAATCAACTCAAAATGGATTGAAGACTTAAGTATAAGACCTAAAACTATAGAACTTCTAAAAGAAAACATAGGGGAAGCACTTCAGGAGGTAGGACTGATCAAAGACTTTATGAATAAGACCCCAAAAGCACAGGCAACAGAAGAAAAAAATAAACAAATG
>NW_007868178.1:0-596 GCF_000696425.1 Galeopterus variegatus
TTTTTTTTGTCTGTATTCATATGGGATATTGCCCTGTAGTCATTTTGATTTTTTTCCCCTCGTTGAATATTTTTTTTCTGGTTTTGGTATCTAAGTACTACTGACCTCATAGAATGAGTTGGGATGTGTCCCCTCTTTTTTCATGTCTTTAAAAGATTTTTGTGAAAGATTTTTTGAAAGATTTTTAACTCTTTAAACATTTGAAAGAATTCCTCAATGAAGCCATCTGGGCTGGACTTTTCTTTGTAAGAAATTTGTTAAATTATTAATTGAACCTCTTTAGTCCAAGTGTATTTAAATTCTCTATTTCTTGGTGGGTTAGTTTCGGTAGTTTGTGTGTTTTTAGGAATTTGTTCAATTTATCTACTTATACATTTTGTTGGCACACAATTGCTCATAGCGTTTTCTTATTCTTTTTATTTCTGCAAGATTAGTAGTGATGCCCCTTCTTTCATTTTTATTTGAATAATTTGAATCTTTTTTTTTTCTTGGTCAATTTGACTAAAGGTCTGCCAGTTTTACTGTTCTTTTCAAACAATACACTTTTTGCTTGATTTTCTCTATTGCTTTCCTCTCTATTTTTCTAACTCTAGTCT
>NW_007868179.1:0-596 GCF_000696425.1 Galeopterus variegatus
CAACTTAGGTCACATGACAAACTTTAAAAGCTTGGGTCCGGGCCGGCCTGGTGGCACACTGCAGAGTGCGCTGCTTGAGAGCGCGGCGGCGCTCCCGTTGACAGTTCAGATCCCATGTGGAGACCGGTTCCTGCTCACTGGCTGAGCACAGTGCGGGCGCAAGACCGAGGGTTGCGATCCCGTTTCCGGTCAGTAAAAAAGACAAAAAGGAAAAAAAAAAAAAAAGCTTGGGCTGAGCAGAAGTTTAGATATATATAAGTATATATATATATAAAGTTTTTTTAGTCCTTTTCCTTTTCCCCCCCTGATACTTCAAATAAGAACATTGGTGGTTTATATTTCAATTTGGATTTGAGGTATGAGTATATATAACTTGAAATCAATTGATGATATGGCAGCTGAAGGGACTCTGTGTGTTCCTTGTTTGGGAAAAGAGTTTTACTTCCTGGCCAAGATCCAAAAGTGAATAATAGGAGCAAAAATGATAAATTGTTATAGATATACTACATTTGCTCCTATGGATTCAATGCTAAGTCAAGGTTTAGTCTATCCAGTTATTTTCATGTTTTCTTTTCTTTTCTTTTCCTTTTTTTTTT
>NW_007868180.1:0-596 GCF_000696425.1 Galeopterus variegatus
TGAAGGTCACCAGTTTCTGGTGGACTCTTTCATTGGGAGCCACTTGCCCAGTGGGTCTGTGCTTTTCCATGTCCAGGGCTGCACCTGCCCCACTCGTGAGCCCCGCTGTCCCGAATCTCTGCAGGAACATGTGGGAAAGTGAGCGGGCTCTTCATTCTTGGTCCCCTCCCTAAGGACCTGGTTGTGAATCAGTCCTCCCTGGGTGGGAGCCCCTAGAGCAGGCCCCTGGCCCTGGAAGCCCCACCCGTGAAGCCTTGGCAGCAACAGCCTCAGCACTGGGCCCACCTGGGTCTGAATCCTCTGCTCTCTGGCTCTGTGAATTTGGGCAATTCACTCCACCTCTCTGAGCTCCAGCAGCCTCATCTATAGGGTTGTGAGGACCAAATAAGGTCCTACCTTATTGTGGGGACAGAAGTGAATGGGGCAGCAAAATCCCTGTCCTTACGGCACTGCATTCTAGGGGATGAAGCCAGAGACTAACCAGGCAAACCAACCAACCAGAGGGATCACTTGAGAGAGAAGAAAGAAAACAGACCAGGGTGATGTGGTGGATAGTGGCAATGAGGTGGAGAGGAGCTACTCTGGATGAGTGGCCA
>NW_007868181.1:0-596 GCF_000696425.1 Galeopterus variegatus
ACTGGAGAAATGGGAAGCCTTGCGCGAGATGTGAACGGGGGTGGAGAGGGAATAGAGAGCTAAATGAAATTATGATAAATCTTGAAAAAATAAATAGACCTATCATGGACTTTACTTATAAAATGATAGACCAAATATTAAGTAGGTCTCAAAAATTATTACACACAATGTTTTGCCTTTGAAGGCTGAAATCTGTACACACTTCATGACAAGCAAAATAAATTATAGATGGTACCTAGACATTTAAACCATCAATGTGAGAACAGGTAGAAATTGTAATGGTATTGGTTCTACTTCACTAATGTTAGTTTCTACACTGGTACATGGCCATTTGCTTTCCCAACAAATAGATATAGAAGTGAGTCAATGTGGGGATTAACAGAGCTGTGCCATACTGAAAAATCAGCAGCTATTTTGAAAACTATCTCTTATAGTATTTACTGACTCTTTCATAAAGGTTATCAGTAATACGCTACTTGCAATGATCAGTTATCAGGAGGAGATTGGAATTCAGCTTCAATTCACACTATATAAATATTCTCTTCCCTAACTTATTGGTAAATTCCTGACTTCTCTAGACCACTTTTATGTAAATT
>NW_007868182.1:0-596 GCF_000696425.1 Galeopterus variegatus
TTAAGACATTATTCAATGTCAGACTAGTCAATTAAGATTACCCACAACTTAAGGGCTCCCACTTTTTAGGGCTTTATGAAAACATCAAAAGATTAGTTGAGAATCAATTAACAACACCAAAAAAATACATATATGCAAAGTTAACTTGAACCTAATAATATGTTCAGCAGCAGCATGAAATATCTTTTGCAGTTTTAATTTTTCTTAACTCAGATCTCTACTTATTAGAGAGCTGGTGACACCCTTAGCCAGGTATGACTATAGAAATAGTCCAATTTTTATCTCTGGCTTTTCCTCCTTTTTTATCTTTCAGATTCTATATTTGTTCCTTTATGCCTCACAATGATCTGCAGAGTGATAGCGAATTTCTTTGGACCTGGGGTGATATATATAATGCAGAGAAAGCTAATTCCATCTGTCCACAGTTGCTCAATATGTAACATTTAAGTGTGGCTTCTCCCTTAATTGAGCCATTAAATGCTTGGCTACTGCTACTGTTCCTAATGGGCCACTGCACTAATCTATGCAATGTTACCACCCAAAGAAGACCATTCTCTTCCAACATCCACAAGGTTAAGGAAGAGGGTAATGAAATG
>NW_007868183.1:0-596 GCF_000696425.1 Galeopterus variegatus
AAGTTGGGGCTTTAGGCCATTTGACCTACTAATAAGGTCTATAATGAAGTGCCTTTTCACCCTGAAGGGCTAATTATTGCAAGGTGAGCAAATGTAAAGGTGAGCAAACTGCTTTTTAGGCAACAAAGATTTAGTCACAATTGTTGATCCATATGGAAGCAGAGCAAAGGCTCTGGAGTAGGAATCATTTCACTATTACTAACCGTGTGACTTTTGATATGTTCTCTCTCTCTCTGAGCTTCAGTTTTCTCACACATAAAGCTATGTGGCTAAAACTTCTAGTTGCTTGCCTGTGTCAGGCCCTGGCTAAGTGCTTTATAGTTATTATCACATTTATTTCTCATAGCAGCCTTACAAGGTAGATAATACTATTACCCTGATTTTACAGATGAGACACTGCGGACAGAGACATTAACTTTTTCAGCATCGAGGCACAGATAGGTATAAAACTCAATGGTCTCTGTAGCCTCATAGTCTAAGGTTCAGCCATTTTTTTGAGCTGAGAATGGGAGAAGGCTGCAGAATTTGGGAATGTGTGTCAGTCTGTGCCATAAGAGGGAAGCCTTCTGCGTGACTGCCCTAAAGGCCTTGGGGAC
>NW_007868184.1:0-596 GCF_000696425.1 Galeopterus variegatus
AGGACCAAATTTCTTTTAATTATATCCTAACTTGCTTCAAAAGGGTCTGGCTCGATAGCAGAGGTTGATTAGGTTTGGGCCTCGTGCCCTGACCGTAGTAATAAAGACAACACCAGGAAGAGGACATTTTAGAGCGCTGATTTAAAAAAAAAAATGGAATCTTAACCAAATGTTAGAAAAAGGTGTGGCATCGATACGGATTACACTAGAAGCATACAACCACCACAACAGAAAGAACTATAACATGTCAGTTAGAGGTTTTAAGATGACCTGTTCGTGTCTTGTTTAGTGTTGCTTTTTGGAGGAGAGATTGGACAGCTTCCGAATTGGCAGGTCTGCTTTCTATGCTGAAATAAACAGGCAGTTGTTCTCTCTGGACATGCAAGTGTAGAGTCTCTGGGTTACATAATCCTGATCGACACATGGTAAAGTAGATGTCTCTTCCTGTCCTCCTAAGGGAAGCCATCAGCCGTGTTTGCGAAGCTGTGCCCGGTGCCAAAGGAGCCTTCAAGAAGAGAAAGGTACTGTCCTCAATGCTCCATGTCTCATTGTGACTCCTCTTTCAAGTCCTCTTTCATTTTGCCACTCGCTATCTC
>NW_007868185.1:0-596 GCF_000696425.1 Galeopterus variegatus
CTGACCTTTGTCGCTTGGCTTCCCCAGTGGGAACTCTGCTCCAGCTGCTTTTGTGCGTAGTAACTGGAGCCTTCCTTCTGCAGCTGTTCTCCCTAAGACGGGCAGGCAGGGTTGTGGGTGTCTTTAGAAAATAGGGCAAGAAAGACAGCAGGTGCTCGTGTCTGTAAAGGCCCTGCCTGGCTTCCTTGCTGAGAATTCAGGTCATGCCCGAGCTAGGGTGTGTGCGTTTGTGTTGCAAAATAAAGTATCCTGGGTTTAGCTTGATTTGATTTCAGCTTCTGAGTGAGCTTGTATTTTTCATGGAAAATGGACATTGTGAACTTTTCACAATTCTTTCTTTTCTGTTCCTGCAGTATTTTGGGATCAGAAAAATTATCTGAGTTTCTCTTCTGTCCTTAGCTAACTCTTTCCTCCTAAATCTCATTTACCCTGATATAAATATAATATTTCATAATGACAGTCCAATAGTGTGGAATCTCTTTATGTCTGACCAACATCTTCAGTTATGTTTTATCTCACAGTATTTTTATTTATGCCATATATATACACACACACACACACACACACACACACACACACACACACACACACACACA
>NW_007868186.1:0-596 GCF_000696425.1 Galeopterus variegatus
TGCAAGGCCCAAATTACCTGGGAGCCCAGAAGTGATCTTCCTAAACCTTTGCATTGGAGCTCAGCAGGTGTTTAATAGCTCTCCCTGGAGTCCCCATCCGTTCCCTACCCAGCAGCCTGTTCCCTGTGGGCTTGAGAAGATGTGCTGAGAACAGTCACAGCAGCTGGTGGGAACAGCTGCAGGACAGAAGAGCACTGGGAGGGTAATTACTTAGAAACTGGTGGGGAGCCTGGGGGCCGAGGCTGCACCCCTAAGTGGTGTCTGGGAGGGACTAGATGGGCACAGGGCAGGCCCCTCCCCCTTTAGCAGCAAGAAGATGCTCCCCATTCCTTGAATAAACCAGGTGCTTTCCTGTCTCGATGTTCCCCCACCCGGAATGCCCTACCCTTCTTGTATACCAGAGGAAGCTCTGCTTCATGTTAGAAATTCATTCACACGTCTTCTCTGTGATGCTTTTCTTAACTGCCTGGGCAGAGTCGACCAATCCTCCTTCTGTTCTCACAATGCACTCCTTAGAACGCTATCACACTGTTCGCTCTTACTATAGTCTGGCTTGTCTGCTGAGTGTTTTACCAGGTAGGATTGTATTGCACTAA
>NW_007868187.1:0-596 GCF_000696425.1 Galeopterus variegatus
TGATGAACCAGGTACTATATTAGGCCCTGGGATTTTACTGGTGAGAATGCAGATACTGCCCTGCCCTTATAAAACTTGAAGTCAAGTGGAGAATACACACCAAAAATGAAACAAAGCAAAACTTCAGTGCTAGAAAGAATATAATTGTGACGCTGGAAGAAAGAATAACAGAGAAATCTGTACAGATTGGGGAAATGTCTCTCTGGGGAGGTGTACCTGATGTGACTTCTAAATGGTGAGAAAGGGACAGCCCAGCACTTCTAGCATAAAGAAGAGCATGTCTTGAGACCATGAATCAGGAGGTGTCTTGAGACCCTGAATCAGGAGAAGGCATGGTGTCACCAAGGAACTCAAAGTTCACTGTGTCTGGAGGTCAATGTGCTGTGGAGGTGGTGATGTGCCATAAGGCTCCGGGTTTAGTCAGAGGACGTACTAAGGTAAGCTGTGTCTGCAAGATAAGACACCCAGATGCAGAGCACAGCACAGTACAACGCTACTGACAGGTCGTAGGAAGAAATACAATAAAATCTAATACAGGTATTTTGTGTGTGTACATGATAGATTCTGTGTGTGTGTGTGTGTGTGTGTGTGTGTGT
>NW_007868188.1:0-596 GCF_000696425.1 Galeopterus variegatus
TTTCAAGCATGTCCTGTTCTATAGGATCTAGAGCTTGAGAGTTATTTTTTTTCCTTTAGTGGTGTCGTACTTTCTTGATTTTTCATATTTCTGGTATTTTTCCTTTGGTGTTTAGTCATTGTGGCAGGGGGTATCACAGTCCACTCGTTCCACCCTGATGTCTGGCCTGGATCTGGAAAGGACTACTAATTCTGTGCAGTGGGGACTGGCCTGGGCTGGGAGTGCTGTGGTGCCTGCCTGTTCTGGCATGGCTTGCTTGGGGTGTGTGGGCCCAGCAGCTTTCAGGCCTCTCTGGGCAGTGGGGAGTTGCTGGGCTGGAGGTCTCTCTGTACCTGCCTGTTCTAGCATGGCTAACTTGGGGCATGTGGGCCTGGCAGCTCTTGAGCATTGCTGGGTGGCAGGGACTAACCTGGGCTGGGGGTTCCACAGCACCTGCCTTTTCTGGCATGGCTGAAGAGGGACATGTGGGGCCAGCAGCTCTCAGGCCTCTTGGGGTGACAGGAACTGGCTTGGGCTGGGGGTCCCATGGTGTGCAACACCTGCCTATTCTGGCATGGCTGTCTCAGGGCATGTGGGCCTGGTAGCTCTTGGGCCTC
>NW_007868189.1:0-596 GCF_000696425.1 Galeopterus variegatus
GTTTGGGAATTTTTAGAGTATTTATCACAGTCTACCTATGAAAGTCTCGCACTGCTTCACATACAGTTTAAGAAACTTACGATAATAGTATACTTGAAATTTGTCCTCCCATCTTTTATGTTATTTTTGACATAGACTTTTACATAACTTTTAACTTCCCTAATACATTATCAGTGTTGTAGATAGTTAACTATCTGTTAGAGCTGTAAAATGCAAGAAAAATTTCTTTTATATTTTACCTTCATTTCTGCCACTTACGGGGCTTTTCATTTCTTTGTGTAGATCAGCATTTCTGTCTGGTATCATAGGTATTCCTTCTGCCTGACGAACTTCTTTTAAAATTTCTTGAGTGAAGATAAGCTCGTTAGTAATTATTTCAGCTTCTATTAGTCAGATATTCTTTATTCATCATCGTATTTGAAAGATTCTTGCTCCTTATAGAACTCTGGGTTACCAGTTTTGTATTTTAGTATATAAAGATGCCATTCAATTGTTTTCTGGGTTATAGTTTCTGACAAGAAATCAGCTGCAATTCTAATATTTATTCTTCTCATATAATGCCTTCCCCCCTAGTTATCTTTAAGGTTTTTGTTTTT
>NW_007868190.1:0-596 GCF_000696425.1 Galeopterus variegatus
CTGAGTAAATTAAACACCTGGTCAGATGCTCCTAGGCCACCATAATGATTCTCAGATGCCCAGAGAATTGACTAATGCTGGAACGTGAGGGCTCCTGGAGGGGGAAACGGAGGCTTCAGCAATGGTCTTCCCGCAGACCTCGACATCAGTGGCCTTTGACCTGGTGACATCCTCCATGCACAAATGCATTGATGGTTATGCTCTGGCTCCAAAGCTTTGCTTTTGACTGCTCTATAGTGGAATTGTCCCCCCAAATCATGATGAGCTTACCAGTCTTGGAGTCATTTTCTTACTTCACTGTAATTGCCATTTAATGTAATTCCTCCATCCCCTTTTAAAGGATTTTAATATCAAAGGCTTATTTTCTCTTCTTTTTTTGGCCCAGTTTTCTTTCCGTTGCTTTCAGCTTTATTGTCTTTAGCAAGTCGTTTAAATTCTATGACAGAGGACTAGAGGAAATGAGGCAAGAAGCTGAGCATACACCACTGGAAACCAGTTCCAACTCAATGCCCGCACCATTTCTCTTGAGTGAACATCTGATATTGTAGCTTCTCTCAAGGCACATGTGATGAAATGAGTTGTGATTGATGGAGATG
>NW_007868191.1:0-596 GCF_000696425.1 Galeopterus variegatus
GAAGATCACCCTGTGTTTAAACTTGTCCAATGGAAGAACTCCCAGTAAACACCAGCACTATCTTATATAAACTAAATTTGAAAACAATCTTAGATTGAATTCAAATAAATCCCTTCAATATATTTTAAATATTGGCATCTCTATGGATGCAGTACATCCTCTTATTCCTTAAATGTAATTCCATTTAGGAAAAAAAAATTCCTAACCAAAATTGAGTCCATCAAATCTTCCCTCTAAATTATGGGTTCTTAGCCAAATTGGCTTCAAGGGATTTATTGCAAATCCCCTCTTACATTTCCAAATCCAGTTTCCATGTGTAACCCAGGGCCACCGCTTCCCCCAAACTCCAGAGAGCTCTGCTAGGTTAATGCCATGACAGCTCACAGTACTTCCAACCTAGAAAAAAAGGATCTCTTCCCCTTACCCTGCTTCTTACCAGCTTGCTTTTCCCTTCATGGTTGAGCCCTTAATGACTGAAATTGAGCAAGACCATAACTAATTCTGACCTACTAGCTGACTGGCCTAGAAGAGATAAGAATACCTTCCTCATTCTTTTTTTTTTTCTTTTTTTTCTTTTTTTTTTTTTTTTTCATGTC
>NW_007868192.1:0-596 GCF_000696425.1 Galeopterus variegatus
TCTTAGATCTAATGATCCTTTGAAAACATGATGAAAATGTTTAAAATCTTTTCCCAGGAAACTGTGTGCATATGTGTACGTGCACACACACACACACACACACACACACACACACAATTTGTCATACAATTTCAGAGGAGTACACACAAACTCTGAATATCACTTAAGAAACACAACTAAGAAAATCCAGAGACTAGCACTGAAGCCAGCTGAACGTGAATGAGGGATCACAGAGTGGCAGGTTGTTTAAACAAATGGGGACTTGGCACGTGGAAGAAACAAGGAGAGGGGATGTGGTCATGACCTCTAGCAACAGGTACCCATGGCCTTTCTCAAGGTCACTTTTCTTTTTATACATGGCCCAACATTTCCAAGAACTCATTTTGAAAACTCTACATAAAGAGAGCAGTTACACAATTTGTGTAAGTCCTCACAAAAACTGTCAAGAAAGTCTGTGTATCCTGGAAATAGTCACACGGTCTCTCCAGTCTCAAACCGTTGGATTTTATAAGCTAGTAATGATGAAAAAGTTTTCCAGGTGGTGAAAAGAGCAGCAGCAGATCTGAAGATAAACATATTGTTGCTTTTTTTTTTTT
>NW_007868193.1:0-596 GCF_000696425.1 Galeopterus variegatus
ATGCTGTTTTGTTTGCTATAGCTTTGTAGTATAATTTGAAGTCAGGTAGTGTATGCCTCCACCTTTATTTTTTGCTCAGTATTGCTTAGGCTATTTGGGGTCTTTTGTTGTTCCATATGAATATTAGGTTTGATTTTTCTATTTCTGTGAAGAATGTCATTGTTATTTTGGTGGCGATTGAATTGAATCTGTAGATCACTTTGAGTAGTACGGACATTTTCACAATGTTACTTCTTGCAATCCAGGAGTATGGAATGTCTTTCCATCTTCTTGTGTCCTCTTTAATTCTTTCAACAGCAATTTTTAGTTCTCACTGCGCAGATCTTTCACATCCTTGATTAACTATATTCCTAGGTATATTATTTTATTTTTTTCTTGACTATTGTAAATGGACTAGCTTTCTTAATTTCTTTTTCTGCAAGTTCATTGTTGGAGTATAAAAATGGTACTGATTTATGCCTGCTGATTTTGTATTCTTATTCATTCTTCTGCTGATGGACGCTTAGGTTAATTTTGTATCTCGCCTATTCTGAACAATGCTGATATGAACAGGGCAGTGCAAATATTTCTTTAAGATACTTATTTTATTTTCTTTG
>NW_007868194.1:0-596 GCF_000696425.1 Galeopterus variegatus
TGGATATGTGTTAACTGTAATGTTTTCTGGCTTACTGAAAATTTAAAAGGATAACTGAAGCGACCAGCCTTCTGTATATATGGAAATATAAGGATGTTTGAGTGATATGGAAAGTAAGAGAAGGATGGAAAAATTGTAAGCCATAAAAAGCTTTAGTATATGATCGATTTACACAGCAACTCAGTCCTCTCCGCATTAGGGAAAAAAGCACCCTGACCTCTTTTATGCCCCTTTGCCTCTATTAAAGATCAGCTATTAGGACTTTTTCTTTCTCTTCTACTCAGTTACTAAGGACAAGACAACCTTTATATGATAGCAGTTAGATTAATCTAAAAAGCTAAGGATCATAAAATCATACCTTATTATTTTCTCATAAAAATTGCATTAAATGTAATTTACATGCATTGGACTCATCTCATTTTATTCCTGCTAATTCATAAAGCCTATAAGGAATAATTATTATAAATAATTTTTTAAAATCATGTGACACTTTAAAATTTATGAAACCATATAAACCTAGTTGAAACAGGTTCTATCTCCCTATGGCAAGTTGTTTTACAAGCTGTCTTGCAGGACGTAAGCTGAGCATGGGCAGA
>NW_007868195.1:0-596 GCF_000696425.1 Galeopterus variegatus
ACATTCAAGTGTAAATATTCATAGGATGTAGTGATATGCTAAATTGTTATCACACTCTCATTAAGTGCAAAATCTCAAGAGACAGCTTTATGGTGTTATATGGCCTGCATGCGGATCCTGATGATACCACTTATAGATAAATACATTCGGGTAGGTCGTCCATTCCAGCAGAGCCTTTGTTTTCTCACCTGCCAAATGTACATATTAAGAATGCCTGACTCATCAATTTCTGTGTGGCTCAATTGAGATAATATGTGGGCATATGGTTTATGACTGTAAATCAGCATACCAGTACTGTTTTTACTAGTTCTCCCAACAGCAGTCCACTGAATGATTTAGTGGTTCTGCTGAAAAATGAAATGTAGAGTAGCTCTCACGGGAAATATAGTGAAGATTGATAGGTATATATGCATGGAAATTTCAGGTGAGTAGAACTCCAGGAAAGAGTGAAAAGGATAGGGATGCAGATGGAGAAGTGCCTAAGATGACTCTTTCATATTCTCCCAACTGGCCATATTCATATAGAGTTGTGTTCATAAGATTGTTAACGTTCCACCTGAACCTTCTTAATGTATGGATTTGGAAGAGTGTGTTTC
>NW_007868196.1:0-596 GCF_000696425.1 Galeopterus variegatus
GTTGTTTGAGAAATTTCCATCCTGTTTTCATAATGGCTGTACTATTTTACGGTCCCACGAACAGTGTAGAAGAGTTCCCTTTTCTCCACATCTTCTCCTGCATTTGTTATTCTCAGTCTTCTTGATAATAGCCAAATAACAAAAATCAGAACTCAAAATATATTAAAGATTTAAGTATAAGACCCAAAACCATAAAATTACTGAAAGAAAACATAAGGGAAATGCTTCAGGAAGTAGGACTGGGTGAAGACTTTATGAATAAGACTCTAGAAGCATAAGCAAGAACAACAAAAAAGAAACAAATGGGATTAAATCAAACTAAAGATTGTTTCTGCACAGCAAAGGAAACAATCAACAAAGTGAAAAGACAGCCTACAGAATGGGAGAAAGCAATTGAAAACTATTCATCCAACAAGGGATTAATATCCAGAATATACAAGGAACTCAAACATATTCACAGTAAAAAAATAAATAAATAATCCAGTTAGAAAATGGGCAAATGAGCTGAATAGACTAATCTAACTGGGGTGAGATGATATCTCAATGTGGTTGCATTTCTCTGATGATTAGTGATGTTCAGCATTTTTTTGTGTACT
>NW_007868197.1:0-596 GCF_000696425.1 Galeopterus variegatus
AGACCAGTAGGGCTCCTTTCTCCAGCAACTGTGATTGGTCCAGGGACGGGCATGTGACACACCCAGGGCTAGTGAGGTGCAACAAGACTTTTGTTGTGCCTTCTTGGAGTGGCAGAGACTCTTCTACCAGCTTAGTTACTGTTCTGCAGCCATGACAGAAGATGCCCTGTAAGAATGGCCCAGAGAGGAAAAAGGAGGGGCCAAGAGACCAGAAGACCCTAGTTGGGATTTGATGACATCATCTGAGCCTCTGGATCCAGCTGTGCTTGAAACTAACAAGCTATTCCTTGCACATATTAGTTATCCAATGTTCTAAATCCCCTTCATTTAAAACTATTTAACTCAGGTTTTCTGTTGCATGCAACCAAGAGTCCTGTCTGCTCAAGTTTTTCAATTTTATGATGTTTCTACTTTAAAAGGGGTGTTCAGTGTCTCTGTTGAAAGCAGCAGTAACGATGGGACTGGAGGCACACGGCAGTGCAGGAGGAAGACAATGGTGCATAGACGTTCTCTGAGATCATGATCACACCAATACCTGGTTACTGCTCAGTCTCCAGATCCAGCTGGTTCTGCAAGAACAGTCATCAAGTTACCAG
>NW_007868198.1:0-596 GCF_000696425.1 Galeopterus variegatus
GGCTGACATACATCTAGGTATAAAACATATCTGCAAACAAATATAGCACTCAGATTTTAATTGCTATTTTTAAATGATTTTGCAGCTTATAGATAAAATCTGTTTAAAATATTATTATGAAAAACTACATGAGAGGACTTCAAAAATTTTATGGAAAGATTAATATTATCTCTCAATTCTATTTTTCCATGAAATTTGAAGTACCCTTGTATATACAAGAGAATAAATATGTATAAGTAAAAAAATGAAAAAAGAAAAACACAACATAAAGAAGAAAACTAAAATGAATACTGTGTACTCAACCTCTAACTTAAAAAAAATAGGTCACTATCAGAACCTTTGAGATGCTTGGTGTCCCTTTATCTCTCTTGCCTTTGCAAATACCAATGTAGTTAGCAGACAGCAATCATCTGTGTTCTGTGGTAACTATCCTCTAGCTGTCTTGTGTGAATTTTTCCACAAATGTGTTGTCTTGTTTTTTGTGTTGTCAACTTTGCAAAGATTGAATCATTGAGTATACTCTGTGATTTGATATGTTGGTTCAACATGTTTGGTTTTAAAATTCAGTAGTATTTTTGCATATGAATGAAGTTTAT
>NW_007868199.1:0-596 GCF_000696425.1 Galeopterus variegatus
CAAATCCTGCAGGCTTATTTCAGTTGGCAGATTCCTAAGTGATATTTAACAGCTTTGTTTAGACAATCAGCAAAACTTTCTTTTTAATAAGAATAAAAATAAAACACCTCCAGATATGAGACTCCACTCGTGAGCCCTGCAGTAAGAATCTGGTTCTAATGAAGCTGATGGCCTTTTCCCTGAGGTCTGGCCCCGCCCGGGGAGACGATGCTGCTGGACCAGTGTCCCTAGGTGGACCGCTTACATGAGGGATGGATGTTAAAGAGGAGTGTGGCTTAAAGAGGTACCAAAAACTAACACCCAGAAAGGGCACCTTACGAGTCTGAGATCACAGGGTTTGTTGTCAAAAGACCCCTTCCCACCCCAGATCAGGGGTCTCTGCACAGGGCCAGGAGCAGCAGGTTCCTTGGGCCTCATCATGACCTGGAAGAGATGCCTCCAGCCCACCACACCTAGTTCCATGCCCACTGGGTCACCTTTCTGTGTGGTCACCCAAGCATGGGCATGGGCATGTTGGCCAGTGGACAGAGAGACCCTCACGGGGCATTCTTACACATCCCCCTCAAACATACCAACTCCCAGTGGAGCCCTGAGAT
>NW_007868200.1:0-596 GCF_000696425.1 Galeopterus variegatus
CTCACTGTGGCAGTGGTAAGAGGGTGGGAAATCTTATTATGGTGATTGAAAGGTGGGGCCCTGAAGAGGTGATTAGATTGTGAGGGCCTTGCCCACGTAAATGGATTAATCCATTGATCGACTGATTCTGAGGGCTTTAAAAGGAGGAGTAATGAGTTAACTCTCTGCCATTCTCGCCATGTGACACCTTGCTTTGCTGTGAAGAGTCACTAGCCACCAACAAGACGTGTCCCCTGGACTGTGGAATTCTCAGCCTTTGCAACTGTAAGCACTAAGTATCATTTCTTTACAAATTACCCAGTTCCAGGTATTTTGACAAGCAATAGAAAGGAACTAATGCAACCAACCTTACACAAAATTCTCATAGCAAGAACAATAGGAAAAAAAATTCCTAAGTCATATTATAAGAACAGCATAATTGTTTTTGGTTTGCAATTTGATACTTTTTGTGTGATAGAATATATATACGATTTATCATTTTAATCATTTCACGTGTACAGTTCTGTGGCTTTAAGTACGTTCACATTGTTCTGCTGTCATCATCACCACCTTGCTCCAGAACTCTTTCATCTTCCTAAACTGAAACTCTGTACCCA
>NW_007868201.1:0-596 GCF_000696425.1 Galeopterus variegatus
TGGCCGGAGCGCTCCTGAGCTCTCTTGAACCTGCCGGATAGCTGACAGCCGGCGGGCGCCCGAGTTGGCCCGCTCTGGGGGGATTCAAAGAAGAACTGTGTGCTGTGGAATCCTCCCCCAAGGAGCTCATGCCCTGGTGTGGGAGATAACTCAACTACATAAATAACCGCAATACCAGGAGGAAGGTGAGAAGCCCAGAGAAAGCCTTATCCAGGGCCACAAAAGCACCCAGAGCATCCCTAGCAGAAACCTGAAAGTCATCCTGGATGGGGCGGGGCTGAGGAAGGGCTTGAAGTCCCGGCTGATAGACAAGGATTGCAGAAGACACGCCCCAGCCCTTTACTGAGCACACAGAGTGGGGAGGGGTCCGGCAAAGGAGGCGGAGTCTCGGCAAAAAAATACACACCCTGCGGGCTGCCTCTGCAAGGTCCAACAGCCCCACCTAGAGCACACAGAGTGGGGAAACACCCAGATAGCGAGGCGGAGACTCGGCAGAACACACATACCCTGTGGGGCTGGCAGGGCGGGATCCAGAAGCCAGGGCCAGAACACACGGAACAGGGAGAACTCCTACACGGGAAGTGGAAGCTCAAAAG
>NW_007868202.1:0-596 GCF_000696425.1 Galeopterus variegatus
TTATTCATCTTAGGCAATAGTATCAATGAAATCATGTGTTTGATGTGCTACTTTTTTTTTTTCTAGTATACATCGAATAGTCTTATACAATTAAAATAGACGGTGGTCATCTATGAAGGGCCCCAAATCATGTTGTGGTGAGCTTGCTACAGTTTCAGAAACCGCGTGCTATAAGCAAGCAGCTTTTCCCTTTGGAGGATGATGTAGGTTGGATGTTTTCCAGCTACTTTCTAGCCCCTTACACTGAGCTCTAACTTGTGAAATCGATACACTGAGCTCTAACTTGTGAAATCGACAAAAGGGGAGCTGCCGGGCTTGCAGTGGATGTTGGGAGGGAAGGGGTCCAGCCCACCTGTCTTTTCCCTAACCATGTGGACTACCTTGAGGCATCTTCTTGGATCCTATGGATGAAAAAGATCCCAGTTTGAAGACATCAGTACCAAGCACAGTGCAAACTCTAGTGGCTGGCAGTCCAGGAGCGTCATGAGTGAACCGGGCCTGTATGAGGAAAACAGGCTCTAGCCCTAGGTAACCGTGGGGTGAACACGGTGGGTGGAACCTCTGTCAGGCGTGCCTCCTGGGCTGCAGAGGCCCAA
>NW_007868203.1:0-596 GCF_000696425.1 Galeopterus variegatus
GGTTACTTCATCCCTAACAGTCCTCTCTAGCTGAACGAGCCATGTGGCTTTGGGCTTGGTGTGCCAGGAGGTCTGGCCAAGCTCCTATCAACGTGTCAGCCAGATGAGGTGCAGGAGGAGGAGAAACAGAACGTACATGTTGGTTGTGTTAAACAATAAAGGGAAAACAGGGACACAAAATCATGGGCCAAAATCCTGACCTCAGTAACTGCAAAACCAATCATCTCCGTGTTTCCCTATGTTTCTAGAAACATCCATAGAGGAAAATGCACAGTAGCCCTGAATACATGATAATGCCTCTCATGGGCTTACTTCGGTATGATATTTTAAATAGGTGACAAAAAAACAAAAGCCAACAGTGTCAGATCTTGTCAGAAATTGGGATTTTACTAGAACTATAAAACAGTCAAGGGGCGTTTATCGGGTAAGACATGAAGCCCTTCTTTATGAGCTCCTGAAGACTAAAAATCACTGAATTGCCACTGTGCTCCTGCTGCTGGCACTGCATTAAGGAAAATAAAGATGTTCAGGGCCGGCCTGGCGGCGCTCCCACCGAGGGTTCAGATCCCACATACAGACCGGTTCCCGCTCACTGG
>NW_007868204.1:0-596 GCF_000696425.1 Galeopterus variegatus
TACTATGCTCAGTGTTTTACTAAGAAATCTATACAAATATTTAAAAATTTAATTCTTATAGGTAATCTTATTCAGTAATTATTATTATCCCCATTGTACAGATGAGGAAACTGAGTCTCAGGAAAATTTTCACCAAGGACACAAACTAAGTGGCCATATCGTTTAGAGCTGTCTGACTCCAAAGCCACTAACTTTTATCCACTAAGCTGTGGTAACAGCCTTGTGGCTAAAATAAAGCTCCCTACATCCTCATAATGTATGCTATCTGCTTCTGTAGAATTGCTTGCTTAACGTAAGTAACTCCATTTTGGTCCCTGTCTGACCAAACTACCCCCCCCCCTCTGCATGAGAAACCATTGACCTTCTCATAGAAATTCTGCATGAGAAACCATTGACCTCATAGAAACAAAAACAATTGCATAGAAACAGGAGCCACGCACAATGAATTATTACATGGGAACAGGAACCATACACAATGAAAACTTTTACGCTTGATTGCTCGAATGGCTCATTTTCAGCCTCTGTGACCTAGCTACCTAGCTTGCTTTGTGCACCTGGACAAACCCGTGTGCCAACGGGATGTAGTTTTTGCCTTT
>NW_007868205.1:0-596 GCF_000696425.1 Galeopterus variegatus
CTTTTTTTTCTGGAAACCCTGGAGAAGACATGGGGAGACAGTTTTTTTGTTTGTTTGTTTTTTGATCCTGGCTGGTAGGGAGGGGAGCATCACCTTGATTTGCCAGACCCTCCAGATGGCTGACACTGTGAGTGATCAGGGCCGAGGTGGTAGTGTTAAGACTACAGGGAGAACCAGACATTCGAGAATCTTAAGGAGATGATCATTACTGATAAATAAACACAGACATTGTTCCAAAGCAGAATTTGTGTTTTTCTCTCAAGGGCCCCGAGAAATCAGCAAGCAGCCCACGTAGCTGAGAACAAGCCAAGCAACCCGTCTTGACCTTAGATTACTGCTAATGATAAGAGCTGGAAGCCCAGCTCCACGCACGTGATGGAGGGAAGCTCTACCCCCTGAGGTTGGGGATGTGCTTCATCTTTTGGGATTTTCCACAATAGATTTATTTTTAGCAAGAAAAGATTTAAAATCCCATAGCTCAGTACAATTTGTTTGCTTAAAGCAAGTTGCTTCTCAGGAGAGAGTTGAGGAAGGTGGTTTGAAAACTGTCCTCTCTGGCCATAGGAGGTAATGCCACTTTTGCAGAAGTCGCCAAG
>NW_007868206.1:0-596 GCF_000696425.1 Galeopterus variegatus
TTTTTTTTTAGTTATCATTGTAAACCCCTGCCCTGGCGATGAATCTTTCCTGACTCTGCTTCTCTCTTTATGGTCTGGCCAGGTGTCCGGAGTTGCCTCCTTTTTCTAGAAGCTCACTCTTATATTCTTCTCTCTGCTCCCAGCTCAGGTGATCTTTACTCATTCTCCAGAGATGACCAGAGCCCACTGATTATTCCTGGGAAACTCAGTCTCTGGTTCTTGAGAGGTAAAGGAGAGACTCACGGAGTGCAATAGTGTAGGCCCACACATTCCAGACTTTTGAGGATAAAATCTCATTTTGAGATCAAAGCAATTTTAAGAAACTGGAGCATTAAAGTAGTTATACTGCTGGTATCTGTTGGTTTCTAAGAATCAGTACCCACTTTTCTTGAATTTGTATTTTATAAATCATAGCAACATCTACATACATTGGGAAAATACTTGTTTACTATAAGACGGGCAGTATAACATTAAGAATGCAGGCTGTGGCACTGTCCTGCCTGGGTTTAAATATGGATGTGGTTCTGCCACTGTTAACTGTGTGGCCTTGGGCAAGCTATCCAAGATTTTTGTGCCTCAATTTCCACATCCGCAAA
>NW_007868207.1:0-596 GCF_000696425.1 Galeopterus variegatus
CCTGTAAAGTAAGAATTATTATTATTTCAGTCTTATAGGTAAAAACAAACAAACAAACAAACAAAACTTCAGAGTTTAAGTATTGTGAAGAAAATAAAGCGATTAATTCAAACTGTGGCAGCTTCATGAAAGGGGGATTTTGAGCTGAGTTTTGAAGGATGGATAATAGGCTTTTGATAAATCCAGAAGGTGATAGGAAGAACATTTCTAGTTGGAGCAAGAACTGCAAATCCTGGAGGCGTGAGAGGGCTAGGTGAGTTTGGGGAATGTGGTTGATGGTCAGAGCTGGGGCCTGGGGAACTTGGGAAGCTTTCAAAGGAGGACGAGTTGAAAAAGTCAGCAGGGACAAGGTCATGAAGGACTGGTACACTGGCAGCCTCTTTAGGTTGCACAAAACAGAGGTATCCAGTTCACCTCAAGTAAGGGGATAATTGTGAGGATACATATGGCAATAAAGGAGACTCTAGAACTAGGGCCACGCTTCTTGGGAAACCAGGACTGCACCCCAACCAGCATCACAGAGTGAACCAAAACCTCAGGACAGTCAGGCCTCATGGAGACAGGATAGACTTTTTTTTTTTTTTTTTTTTTTAAAA
>NW_007868208.1:0-596 GCF_000696425.1 Galeopterus variegatus
GCCATAATAATCAAATACATTGTATATTGACAAAATAAAAATTTAACAACAACAAAAAAAACCCCTGAGCTGCACAAAAAGTCTTACCTTGGGAATCAGCAGCAAGATAGCAATTTAGCTCAACCACACAGCTCAAATACTGGTTCCCACAGGAAGTTCCCCCATTTTAGAAGTAAGCAAAGGACAAAAAATTAGTTCTGCTCCAGGCATGCTGCAATCACCTTGGGACCCACTCGGGGACCTAAGGCATGGATCTGGGGACCAGACCCCCCTCCCACAACCAGACACACTGCCAGTGCCAAGGAGCATGCCAAAATCATCATCTCCATGTGGGTAGCCCACCACAGCCACCGCAATAACTACGGCTGCCGCAAAAGTGGCTAGATGTTACAACCACCATGCAGATGGTCTGCCAGCCACTGTACAACATTGACACAAGGAGAGTCACCAGCAGAGACCAAAGAAAAGAAGATGATGTCTCTCTCCACAAAGCCCGTTCCAGAGTGACAGAAGAAGCATCTGCTCTACGATAATTTTTGGGGACCTGATCACACCTCTCAGCATTGGACAGATCATCTAGGCAACAAATCAACAGA
>NW_007868209.1:0-596 GCF_000696425.1 Galeopterus variegatus
ATAGACAGGTGAGCAATTTATCATCTAGCTTCCTGTCTCTCCATTCCCATTGATTGGGGTACGCTTTAGGGGACGTTAACTTCCTCACACTTCTAGGTCCCCTTGATGGGTCACGTTAGCCCCTTCAGGTAGCTGCTGGAGAAGCTATTGCTGGTCCAGTCTAGCCAGTGTGCAGGTGCTGTGGCTGGCTG
This sequence comes from Galeopterus variegatus, assembly GCF_000696425.1. Classification (NCBI taxonomy): domain Eukaryota; kingdom Metazoa; phylum Chordata; class Mammalia; order Dermoptera; family Cynocephalidae; genus Galeopterus; species Galeopterus variegatus. The sequence goes on from NW_007868209.1 coordinate 192, forward strand.
GTCTTACAGCCACGTATTCATCATTTCCAGTGCTCTTCATTTCTTTGTGTGGATATGGTGTTATTTCTTTTTAACCTGATGGATTTCTTTTACTATATCTTGTAGGGCAGGTCTGCTTTCAATGAATCCTAATATTATTGAGGGAATGTCATTATTTCACATTTATTTTTGAGGCTAATTTTGTTGGAGATAGAATTCTTCATTGGCTGTTTTTTCTCCCTGAGCACTTCGATTATATGATCGCTCTGCCTTCCGGCCTCCATACTTTCTGACAGGGAGTCAGCCATTACTTGTATTCTTCCCTTTATGGGATAAGTTGATTTCCTCTTCCTGCTTTCAATTTATTTTTTGTCTTTGGCATTCATCAGTTTGATTATGATGTGTCTAGGTGTGGATATCTTTGTG
>NW_007868210.1:0-596 GCF_000696425.1 Galeopterus variegatus
GGGCTCTGTCATCTAAGATCCTGACTGTTGGCCATAACCACAATGTCCACCCCTTCAGGGATGGAGGTTGGGCTGCTAGCCTTAGTCCCTTTTTCAGAAGACCATTGTACCAGTCTTTCCCACTGCCTGGGGATGATATGGCACATGCAACTTCCACTGAATGGACAACTGACAAGCCCACTTCTGTACTTCATGTCCAGTAGAGTTGGTTCTATTGTCATTCTCTATGATCAGGGCATGTCCGTACATGGCTGTAAGGCTATTGAACACCTTAATAGTGCTTACGTGGTCTGGTGCCTTACAAGACCATACAAACAGAAGACCAGCAGCCATATCAACAGCTGTGAAGATATACCTGTAGCTCTGTGACTTTGGCAGTGATCACACAAGATCCACCTGCCACCACATCCTCCCCTTGGGTTTCTGCCTATCTGCATGCAGCACCCAGTGAGCCATCAAGGGTACATCTGCCCATCAGGGTCATCATTTCTCAGGTTTGTGCAGCACCCAGCGAGCTGTAGACCACACGGTCTTTCAGCCAGCATGCTGCATTCTCCAATGTAGCCACCCAGCTACATCAGCTGCTGGAGCTCTCT
>NW_007868211.1:0-596 GCF_000696425.1 Galeopterus variegatus
ATGGATTAGCTTTCTTTGATGACTCTACTTAGATCGATGAGCTTGGTCTGATGAGTTTACTAAGATTGATGAGCTTGTTGTGATGAGTTTACTTAGATCAAAGGGCTTAGTCTGATGAGTTTACTTACATCGCTCATCTTGGTCTGATGAGTTTACTTAGATCGATCAGCTCGGTCTGATATGTTTACTTTGATAGATGAGCTCGGTCTGATGAGTTTACTTAGATCGATGAGGTCGGTCTGATGAGTTTACTTAGATCGATGAGCTCGAACTGAAGAGTTTACTTAGATCGATGAGCTCGGTCTGATGAGTTTACTTGGGTCGATGTGCTTGGTCTGAGGAGTTTAGTTTGATTGATGAGCTCTGTCTGATGAGTTTACTTAGATAGATTAGCTTTCTCTGATGAGTTTACTTAGATCGATGTGCTTGGTCTGATGAGTTTACTTAGGTCAATGTGCTTGGTCTGAGGAGTTTAGTTTGATCGATGAGCTTGGTCTGATGAGTTTACTTAGATCGATCAGCTCTGTCTGAAGACTTTAATTAGATCGATGAGCTTGGTCGGATGAGTTTACTTAGATCGATGTGCTCAGTCTGAT
>NW_007868212.1:0-596 GCF_000696425.1 Galeopterus variegatus
GAGAAAGAAATCAGAAAGCAATGTCTAGAAAAAAATATGGGAAAATTAAAAGTGAGAACACCAGTTATGGCAGTGTAACCAACCATCAAAGACACAGGAGACACATTTTACTATGATGTGTGTCTTTTATACATTTTACAAGCAGGAAGAAAGGTGTCCAGTCTATTTGCTGCATCATAAAATATTAAGTTGTGTGTAACCAGTGAAATTTAATAGAAGTTCAATACTCCAGGGCCTCTGGGCTCAATGCCAACACATTTAAAGCTGATTTTACTATCAGAAATGTTTAGCATGACTTATATCTACTTCAGCAGCTTTTTTTAAATTGCTCTAATGTCTTTCTAAGCAAAACCTACCTTCTTAAATCTCTTACTGAGTGATACTAACTTTAATATAACTTATGAAACTTAATCCTGATGCAAAAATCTTCAATGAACAATTACAACAAACAATTCTACCCATAAAAAAAAGTTCTAGTGGATCTAGATGTCCTCCACAATCACCTCAACAAAGACAAAGCAGTAAAGCAGAAACAAGTGCAATTTTTTTAGTTTTTCCATTTTGAAAACAATGAAGATGAAAATGAAATATCTACA
>NW_007868213.1:0-596 GCF_000696425.1 Galeopterus variegatus
ATGATGTATGATTATCAAGTCAGGGTAGTTATACCCATCATTGCAAAAAAATTATTATTTTTTTCTGATGAAAGAAAGAATTTGAGCTCTTCTCTTCTAGACATTTGAAAACATACAATAAATTCTTGTCTATAAATTATAGACATTTAGCACTACTGTGGATCACTAGAAAGTATTTTTCCTATCTAGCTGTAATTTTGTATCCATTAACCAAGCTCTCCCTAACCCTCCTCCCCCCTACCCTTTCCAACCTCTAGCAACCACAATTCACCTCTCTATTTCTATAACTTCAACCTTTTACTTTTAGCTCCCACATATGAATGAGAACATTTAATATTTATATTTCTGTTCATGACATATTTCACTTAACATAATGTCTTTTAGGTTCAGTCATGTTGCAACAAATGACAAGATTTTATACTTTTTATGCTGAGTAGTATTCCATTGTGCATATGTACACCTTATTCATTCATTTGTCAGTGGACACCTAGTTTGATTTCATATCTTGGCTAATATGAATAATGTTGCAATAAAGATTGGGGTGCAAATATATTTTATATGTACTAGTTTCTTTTCCATTGTATAAATATCCAGTA
>NW_007868214.1:0-596 GCF_000696425.1 Galeopterus variegatus
AATTCCTACTCTGAAATATCAGAAGGAGCTCTCTAGTCTTTTCTTACTATTCAATCAAGAACGAGGGCCGAGCCGGTGGGGCACTCGGGAGAGTGTGGGGCTGGGAGCGCAGCAGTGCTCCCGCCGCGGGTTCGGATCCTATATAGGGATGGCTGGTGCGCTCAAAGCGCTCACTGGCTGAGCGCGGTGTGGCCGGTCTCAAAAAAAAAGGACAAAAAAAAAAAGAACCAGGTACTACTCATCTTGTTTGCAGCAGAGTTTTTCCATGCTTATAGACATATGGAATATATACAACAATGATCGTCTAGTTTTCCAGAAGATTTAAGCTCATGTGGCCACCCTCTCAGCTCCCAAGTCCATAGTATCCACCTCTCCTGTGTGGAGCAATAGCCTGTCCTCAAGGTCTCAGGTTAATCAAGAGGTGTTTGGAATCTGTGAGAGGCCCAAAGCAAGAGAAAAACAATAATATACTTTCTCCCTGTGGCTGGGTGAGAGTTTGGGGCCTGCTCTTGGAGAGGTTCACAGCCCAGACAATAAAAGGGCAGGTCCTAGGAGAAAGTACACCCGCTTGAATCCTGGGACCTGAAGGTAAAGGC
>NW_007868215.1:0-596 GCF_000696425.1 Galeopterus variegatus
CTTCTTCATGAAAATATCCCATTTTCAGGAGCTTTTAATGACATGTAGTTATTTCTGCTGTAATAGTCAGGCTGTAAGCATTGTTTCATTTCTCATTATTGTACTCTTTTCTACTCTGTTAAATGCCTTATCTCCGACTTCAACATATAGCTTTGAATTGTTATGCTCTCTCAAGTAGCCTAAATTGACTGCTCAGCTCTGATTTAACAACATCTTTCAATGGTTGAGTGTAAATCGCTTTTTTTGTCTATTAATTTTGAAAAGATTAAAAGAACTATGAACTCACATATGACATAAAAATGAAGGAAATAGTCTGATATACCTAATTTCCCACACAGCTGTCTGTCAGTTTTATTCTCTCAACTCCTGGTAAAGCTGAGAAGGGATAAATAGGCAGGTGGTTATTCTATTCCCTTCAAACATTGAATTAAGACTTTGTTCTGATCAGTCAACTCATTAAAAACTTGTAGGTATTGATATAGTTGTAAAATGGGGCCGGCCCAGTGGCGCACTGCTACAGTGCACCACTTGGGAACGCGGTGGCGCTCCCACCGAGGGTTCAGATCCCACATACAGACCGGTTCCCGCTCACTGGC
>NW_007868216.1:0-596 GCF_000696425.1 Galeopterus variegatus
TTTTTTTCTTAAATTTACCTCTTTCTTCTGTTCTTTTACAAACACAGAATTCCTCGTGGAAGAACTTGAAAAAACTATTTACCTGTAAAGATACCTACAGGTATGACCTGGATTCAAAACTCAGGTCCTGTCATTTATTTTTATATGACATTAGGCAAGTCTGAACCTCTCTAAGCTTTGATTTTCTTCTATAAGATGGGGAAATGCCTGCTTAGGTTTGTTGTAAGGAATAAATGAAATAATGTATGAGAATGTGCCTTATAAATTGTAACCAAACAAATAAATGTAATTTAATATCAACATCAATAACATAATTAATCCAAAGGGGTTGCTCTCCATAAAATTTTCAAAATAATCTTGCAAATTTACAACTGTAATCTCAGAGGTATGATTCCTAAACATACAGAAGCAAGCTATTAAGGGTATGGTGTCGTGCAGGCATCTGTTTCTGGTTTAGGACAGGGCCCTGACATGTGCTTGTATGCTGAGAAAGACTCACATCTTGACCAAACGTTAGTCAGGCTCCCAAGAGCCGTCTTTTTCAATTAGGCCTTGACCTTGACCTCTGTCCTGTCTTTGGCCCAGTTTTAGCAAAG
>NW_007868217.1:0-596 GCF_000696425.1 Galeopterus variegatus
GACTTTCTTGATCATTATAACTATATTTTGAAGTCTTGCATCATAATAAATATTTCTTTTAGGGCAAGTTTCTCTTTGGAGAATATGTTCACATTTATTTTCTATGTGACACTGCTCTCTTTAAAATTCTTCTATGATTTGACTTCACTGACGCAAGCATTTTGTGTTAAATTTTCCTATCGACTGTGCCATACATCTATGTTGTATTGGCTACCTGGAAATACATTCTGTGTGCACTCACATGCAAACCAGAAATTTGGTGGAAATAATATGGGTGATTAAACAGCAATACTGTTAACTAAGTGTCTTCTTATCCTATTGTGCACATAATTATTTGAATCAATCAGTAACTTTGCTGGTTTCTTCAGACAAATTCACCTTCAATTCATTAAAAGCTTCTGTAATTTTATCAGCTGGAAGGAATACCAATGCAGACAAAGGACACATTTATAAATTTTTAAAAAATTTTTGCCATAAAACAAGTCTTAATACATTTCAGAAGAGTAATATCATAGCCAAATAAATTCTCTGACCTCAATAACAGAAGGAAATTTAGAAAATTCACAAATGTGTGGAAATTAAACAACACTCTCCTA
>NW_007868218.1:0-596 GCF_000696425.1 Galeopterus variegatus
CCTTTATAAATTACCCAGTCTCAGGTATTTCTGTTATAGCAACACAAAACAGACTAAAACATCCTGTCACCAAGGCCATTGCTGTTCTGCCATTACTAAGCTGGCACACACAAACAATTTCATTGACACCTCAAACAGCCCTGCGATCTAGACAAAGGTAGAATCACCTTTGTTTTGCACGTGAGAGAAACGAGTTTCAGAGAGCTCCTGGGGTTTCAGAACTAGAACTAGGGACAGAACCCAGGCCCCAGGCTCAGTGCACTCATTTGTTCATTCATTCATGCCACAGGCATGCTCCTGAGTTCCAGCCCTCCACCCAATACTGGAAAAACAAAGACGAATAAGACAAATGCAGATCGTGGAGGAGCTTGTCGTCCAGCAAGGGGAAGAGACAATAAAATGTGACTCTCAATCAGCTTTGTATCTCATGAATATGTGAAATAAATAAACAATAAAAAAATGTGATTCTCATAAGGACAGTGAGGATACAGGACCACAGAGGGTGGAGCTCTAAGAGAGGAAGGGGGAAGGCCTGGAGAGGAGAAGGGGTTCCAGACAGAGGAAACAGCAGGTGCCACAGAAATATGAAAGACATG
>NW_007868219.1:0-596 GCF_000696425.1 Galeopterus variegatus
TTGAATAGGAGTGGCGAGAGGGGACATCCTTTCCTTGTTCCCCATCTTAGGGAAAAAGCATCTAGTTTCTCACTATGAGGTATGATGTTAGCTATAAATTTCTGTAGGTGTTCTTTATCAAATTGAAGAAGTTCTCCTCTATTCTTCATTTGTTTTTTATTTATATTTGCCTCTTCTTGTTTTACAGCTTCTTGTTCTTTTAAGAAGATAGAGTTTCTTTGCTTTTCTTTTTAGGGGTTGTATCAATTAAGTTAGCTATATCACAAACCATCCATCCCCAAACTTATTAATTTAAAACAACAATCCTTTATTAACTTACGACTTTGTGGTCAGCAATTTGGACTGGGATTAGTCAGACGGTTTTCTCCCAGTCTCTCCTGGGATCATTCGTCTCATTCAGCTGCAAAATGGGCTGAGGGCTGGTTGATTTAGGATTTCTTTGGCTGGGACAGCGTGTGTATATTCTTCATTCTTCATGTTTTTCTTCCTCCAGAAGTCTTTCCTGGGCTTATTCACATGGCAGTGACAGGGCAGGGAGAGAGAGAGAGAGAGAGAGAGAGAGAGAGAGAGAGAGAGACACACACACACACACACAC
>NW_007868220.1:0-596 GCF_000696425.1 Galeopterus variegatus
CACCACACAGTACACACACCATACATTACACACACCACACACACACCCCACACCACACATAACTCACACATACACATATGCCACACATCACACACTCTACAAACCACACACACACACACACACACCACACACCACACACACACCCCACACTACACAAAACACAAACACACTACACAGACCACATACCTCCCACGCACACCACACACCCCAAACATACACCACATACACCATGCACACACAAGATTATACACACACCACACACATCACATATAACACACCACACACACCCCACACCACACATAACTCACACACACACACATGCCACACATCACACATACTCCCCAAACCACACACACACACACACCACACACCACACACACACCCCAAACTACACAAAACACAAACACACTACACACATCACATACCTCCCACGCACACCACACACCCCAAACATACACCACATACACCATGCACACACCAGATTATACACACACCACACACCACACGCATCACATATAACACACCACACACACGTCACACACACACCCCACGGACCCTAAATGAGAGACCCTGACACGGGTTGTCCCAGCACATAG
>NW_007868221.1:0-596 GCF_000696425.1 Galeopterus variegatus
TGGTTAACTCAATTCCTAAGTATTTCATTTTTTTGGTGGCTATTGTAAATGGGCAGGCTTTGTGATTGGAGAATAGAAATGCTACTGATTTTTGTGTGTTGATTTTATATCCTGCTACTGTGCTGAAATCATTTATCACTTCCAAGAGTTTTTATGTGGAGGTTTTAGGCTGTTCAATATATAGGATCATGTCATCTGCATACAGGGATGGTTTGACTTCATCTTTTCCAATCTGGATGCCCTTTATTTCCTTCTCTTCTCTGATTGCTCTGGCTAGTATTTCCAACACTATGTTGAATAGGAGTGGTGAGAGTAGGCATCCTTGTCTAGTTCCTGTTCTTAAAGGATAAGCTTTCAGCTTTTCCCAATTCAGGATGATATTGGCAGTGGGTTTGTCATATATGGCCTTAATTATGTTGAGATAGTTTCCCTCTATACGTAACTTATAGAGGGTCTTTGTCATGAATGAGTGTTGAATTTTATCAAATGCTTTTTCAGCATCTATAGAGATGATCTTATGATCCTTGTGTTTGTCTTTATTAATATGGTGTATAACATTTATTGATTTGTGTATGTTGAACCAACCTTGCATCCCT
>NW_007868222.1:0-596 GCF_000696425.1 Galeopterus variegatus
GTCTGGGTTAAACAGGAAAGCAGCAAAAAGTACCAGGAGGAGGACAGCAAGAACAGCAGGACATATGATGCTGTTTACAGAAGAGAACTTAAGGTAAACCAAGCAAAGAGCAGACAGCTAATCACAGTAGGTAATAGTAGAAAAACATGTGTTTTCTCTCTCCCTCTCCTCTGTCCCAATACTAGAGAAGACACTGATGGTCTGCAGGCCACAAGACGCCCAGGATCTTTCTTCAGGCTACAGGAGCTGCAGTTTTGACCATAGGACTAACACTAATGGTACTTAGGAAATTTTGGCTCTAATTTGAGTTTCTCATTTCAAAATGAATGGAACAGGACTTATTCAGTGATATACTACTTTTGCAGACAGTAGATTTGGTATCAAACTGACTAACCACCCTTACTCTGTTTTTGTTTTTAGAGTAACAATGTTTTTCCTCAGACTTTAAATTTTATTTTCTCCCCACTGTACTAGTTGCATTTGAATATATTGATATATTTTGTGGGAAATACAACACATCAACATTCTACCCCCCATAATCTCCTACTTATTTGACCTGCTTTTGTGGAATATTCCTGCTTGAGATGTCCTGGGAG
>NW_007868223.1:0-596 GCF_000696425.1 Galeopterus variegatus
ATGGAACTTTCCTGCCACTTAGACATTCCTTTTTTTTTTTCCTTGCAAAACTGTGTATTTTATTGTTTTTATTTTAAAGGTTTTTTTATTACTTTAATTTTTGTATCGAGATGTTGATTATACATATTTGTGGGGTACAGAGTTGAATATCAATACATGTATACAATGTAAGATGACCAAATCAGAATAATTAGCATATTCATCATCACAAAACTTAATCCCTTTCTTGTGATGAGGACATTCGATCTCTTGTCTTCTAGCCATTTGGTAACGTGTAGTAAATATTGTTAATTATAGATGCCTAGATCAACTATACACCCATAGAACTTATTTTTCTTGTCTAGTTGTTTTGTGTCCATTTACCAACTTCTCACACCCTCCCTCTTCCTTCCCCTTTACCACCTCTAGTAACCACAGTTCTGTTCTCTTCTTCTGAAAGTTCAACGTGTTATTATTCTTTCTTTTTTAATTGATGCATATCAATTGTGCATATTTATGGGGTACAATTATATTTCAGTACATGTGTACAATGTACGATGATCAAATCGGGTAATTATCATATTCATCATCACAAATTTTATCATTCCTTTGTAATG
>NW_007868224.1:0-596 GCF_000696425.1 Galeopterus variegatus
CATTCCTCCATGAATGAATTCATTCATTTATAAAGGCACAGCCCTTGAATCACCTCTCAAAGGCCCCACCTTTCAAATATTGTAATCAAATTTCCCACCCTCTTAACACTGTTGTAGTGGGGATCACATTTCCAACAAATGAACTTTTGAGGGACACATTTGACTCCCAGCACATATCTAAACAAAGAAAAGGTACAGTAAAAATATTTTATAAAAGATAAAATTGTACATTTGTATAGTGTACTTACCATGAATGAAACTTTCAGGTTTGGAAGTTGCTCTGGGTGAGTCAGTGAGTGGTATGTAAACGTGAAGCCTACGACATTACTGTACACTACTGTAGACTTAACACTGTACATTTCAGCTAAATTTATATATAAAAAAATTGTGCTATGACATTACAACAACTACGATGTCTCTAGGCAATAGGAATTTTTTAGCTCCATTATAACCTTATGGAGCCAATGTCCTATATGTGGTTTATAACTGACCAAATCTTTTTATGTGGTGCATGACTGTATCAGCTTTCAATACTCCCCTCAGCCAAGGATAAAGTACACTGTTTGTATTATGTACAAAAGGAAGTCAGGAAGCCC
>NW_007868225.1:0-596 GCF_000696425.1 Galeopterus variegatus
CAAATGTTCTTGCCATTTTACCTTCAGATTTCCCCATTAAACGTATTTATTATTATTATGAATTTTTTTTTTTTTCTAGCGTAACATTTGGTATTACACTACAGGGAATTAACTCCCTGGTCTTGCATACTTTTCTCTCCCACATTGTATAGTTTTGATCCCTTTTTACAATCCACAAGTAAAGTTACATAATATGAACAGCATTCTCTGATATCATCTGTAGAAGGTCTTTAACACAATCATATGACATTGTGTTCCCTGCCACTTCTTTTTCTTACTTGAGAATGCATCAGCAGCATCTTTCTTGGTCAATAAACATTAAATATATATTTTAATATTAGAATACAAATGGGGAGATTAGATCAATCACTGTGTATTTTGCCATTCTGATTGATAGACATTTGTGTTTTTGAAGCTATTTATTTATTCAATTATTTATTTTTGCCATACACACAAAAATTACATAATAAATAACTGTGTTTCTAACATGATATATTAGTGGTTTTTACCTCTAAAGTAAATGTGTAAGGGCCCTTCCACATTCTAATACTGTGTTGTTGGATAAATGTTTTACATATGTACGTAACAACTTGAAA
>NW_007868226.1:0-596 GCF_000696425.1 Galeopterus variegatus
GGGTGAGGTTTTAAAGCAAGTGAAACCCTCAAATACATCTGTAGAGAGTAAATATATATATATACATACATATATATACACATACATACATATATATATATATATATACACAGACACACACACACTTTGTAGGACAAAGTAAAAATAATTATTAAATTTAAGGATGCACATATCTATGACCAATAAGTCAATTCCAGTTTGCCTTAGTTGGTGTAAGCTAAGCTGCTGTAATAAATAGACTTTCAAATATATAATAGCTTAGAAACAGTAAAGTGTCTTTCTCACATGTGCAATTTTGAAAGCAGGCGTTTCTCACTGACAGGTGACTCTCCTCTGCATGCTGATTCGGTGACCCAGGATCTGTACACATTGTGCTTCATTGGGACCTTGACATCATCTGCTTTAAGGTAGAGACAGAAGAAAGAGAAAGCAAATGCTTCTCGAAACCCTTGTGCTGGACATAGCATATTTCCATTCAGAATATTTCCATTCAGAATTCACTGGCTAGAACTCAATGATGCAACCACACATAAATGGAAGAGAGACCTGAGAACATTCCCATTTTTGAAGAGCTCTGTTCCATAGGTGTGTACACT
>NW_007868227.1:0-596 GCF_000696425.1 Galeopterus variegatus
AGGCTTTCCCCATGTTTTCTCCCAGTAGTTTCATAGTTTCAAATCTTACATTTATCTTTAATCCAGTTTGAGTAGATTTTTGTCTATGGTGAGAGATAAGGGTCTAATTTCACTCTTTTACTTGTGAATATCCAATTTTCCTAACACCATTTATTAAAGAAACTGTCCTTTTCCCATTGTGTGTTCTTGGCAACTTTGTTGAATATCAGTTGACTGTAAATGCATGGATTTATTTCTGGGTTCTCTATTCTGTTCCATTGGTCTTCTTGTCAGTTTTTATGCCAGTACCATGTTGTTCTGGTTGCTATAGCTTTACAGTATATTTTAAAATCAGGTAGTGTGTTGCCACCTGCTTTGGCTATTAGCAGTCATTTGTGGTTTCATACTAATTGTTGGATTATTTTTTTTTCCATTTCTGTCAAAAATGGCATTGGTGTTTTGAAGGGATTTCATTTAATCTACATGCCACTTTGGGAAGTATGGACATTTTCACAATATTAATTCTTCCAGGCCATGAATGTGGGATATCCTCCACTTACTTGTGTCCTTTTCAGTTTTTTAAGTTAATGTTTTACAGTTTTAGTGTAGAGAACTTT
>NW_007868228.1:0-596 GCF_000696425.1 Galeopterus variegatus
GTGTGTGTGTGTGTGTGTGTGTGTGTGTGTGTGTGTGTGTGTGTGTGTGTGTGTCAGTGTCCCCTGCCAGTACTTCCCAAAGAATCTCTCCATGCCCTGAGCTGTGCTTTATGTGATGTACCAGTTAATTACTTCTAAGTAAACAACCAACCCAAAACTCTGTGGCTTCAAAAAAGAGTCTTTCTATCTTCCATAACCAATTTTCCAAGACCAACTGAGACTTAAAATTTAATTCAACTCTGACACTAACTACCTGTAGTCAGTGCAGACCCTGAAAGTTAAGGGCTCAGTCCGCCCCCACTTCAGACACCAGCCACAAGTCTCAGGAATCCCCAAGATACCACACTTCTTCTGCCTGGCCTGCTACAAATTCAGGGGCTCCAGATACCTGCCCCGCTTAGGTTTGATCCTTTGCTGGAACAACTCACAGAACTCAGGAAAGTGCTTTACTTACATTTACTGGTTTATTGTTGAAAGAAAGTGAGCTGAGATGCCGGGTACTGTTCAAGTTTTATTAAAGGAAAAGAATCTGCTGGGCTGTGCCCAAAGTGGGGGGCAGCCTGGAGCTGCCCTCAAAATGGAGGTCAGCATTAGGC
>NW_007868229.1:0-596 GCF_000696425.1 Galeopterus variegatus
ATGTCAGCCTGTGACTAATGGTTTCCAAGTATTGGAAGTACAGCATTCACCAGTGCCTAAGGTACCTACATTAACTGCAATTTCTGGTTTTGCATCTACAGATCAATGTCTCTACTTACTAAACCAGGCCCATCTGTCTAATAAAGTGTTGCAAATTATTATTGTCAATTTTCAAAAAACGCATTCAGCTTTGGATCTAGACACATAGCTAGGTTCCAAAGTGATGCTCCCTAGAAATCCTTGCTGCATTAGGTCTTGTTTCTTTGCCACTACTTTTTTAATTAACTAGTACAGATATAAGACTATGTCCACACGGGTCAAATCATTTGACAATCCTGAATAAAACGGCAAATGTTTTTGCTCCAATAATCATTTATACCAATGTTGTAAAAATTGAACAGACTTATATACCCAATCAAGATAGCTGAATTAGTTGTCCTATTGACAAAAGTTTCTTGTTAAAAAAATGATCTGCAATTGCACAAGGAGAGAACATTCTTAAACACTGGAGTTTGATGCCTTCAAAAAAAACTATCGAGGGCCGGCCTGGTGGCGCACTGGATAGTGCGCCGCTTGGGAAGCGCGGCGGCGCTCCC
>NW_007868230.1:0-596 GCF_000696425.1 Galeopterus variegatus
TGAGAGTTCATTGAATTTTTGAAAGGATACAACTGTTCTACTGAAGAAGTAGGACAAATCAGTCAATGGACTGAAATAAATGTTAAGGGACAATATTTTGTATAGTGGATTTTTTTCAATATTAGGAGAAAAATAGACAATTTAATACTGAACTGGGGAATTATGGTGATTGCTATAATTTAAATGATTAGTGCTACTTTCAAAGTTCTCATGAAGGCCTAGCTTACAAAACTATAAAGCCAATAATCACTAGCTTCTCTCTTTATATAAGGAAAAATGAACGGTTCAAGAATTCACAGAGTTTGGATCACTAAAGAAGGGCCAGGTTCAATATAAAGGTGTCCTGGTGAATTGGAAGTAATCCTGGCTTGTAGATAATCTTAGTGATTGAAAACCAAATGAGACATATTTGTCTGCATTTCATAAAATTTTAATACAAAATGGAGAGTTCATAAAGTTGAAAATCAAATCCACTAAATGAATTACAAAGCAAGTAAATTCCCAAATTAATAACAATATTAAAACATGCTCTGAATCTATTAGGGGTGAAAAAAAAATGCCAGCCACCCTTGGACTGTTGTTGCTGTTGTACGATT
>NW_007868231.1:0-596 GCF_000696425.1 Galeopterus variegatus
GTACAGAACATAGCCCAAAAGAGCACCGAGAGTAATATTGATAAAAGAACCCCATTAATAAATCACACTGGTGAAAAACATTCATATAGACCAGGTGTTAGAAAATATGGTCCAGCCCACTACCCAATTTTGCAAATAAAATTTTCCTGGGTTACTGTCACACTCATCTATTTACATATTATCTGTGGTTGTTTTCTCACTACTACTGCAGAGTTGAGCAGTTGTGAGAGAGACCATAAGGTTCACAGAGCCTAAATATGTATTATTTGGCCTTTTACCAAAAAAGTTCTCCAGCCTCTGATCTATAACATTAGTTACTAAATTATCTTTTTAAAGACAATTAAATACAAAATACATTTAGAATATTGCTGTATCTACATTTAAGTCACAATAGAATCAATTAAGATAGAAAGCACACCAAGAGGGGACGAAGTACACCTAACAATAGAGTATCAAAATACGTGAAGCAAAAACTGGCAAAATTGAAGAAATAGATTATTCAACACTAATCAATTGAGGACTTTAATACTCTACTTTCAGTAATAGAATAACTAGGCAGAAGATGGATAAAGAAACAAAGGACTAAAATGACACTA
>NW_007868232.1:0-596 GCF_000696425.1 Galeopterus variegatus
TAATGATAAAAGGACTGATGCATCAAGAATACATAACAATCATAAATATGTATGTACCCAAGGTTGGAGCAGCCAGATTTATATAACAAACTCTATTAGACCTAAAGCAGGAAATAGACATTAATACCATAAGAGCAGGGGACCTGAACACCCCACTGTCAATACTGGACAGATCATCTAGGCAAAGAATCAACAGAGAAACACAAGATCTTAACAATACTCTAGACCAATTGGACTTGGCAGATATCTACAGAACATTCCATCCAACAACCTCAGAATATTCATTCTTCTCATCAGCACATGGATCATTCTCCAGGATAGATCACATATTAGGACACAAATCAAGTCTTAACAAATTCAAAAAATTTGGAATTATCCCATGTATTTTCTCAGACCACAATGGTTTAAAACTAGAAATCAATAACAAACGAAACTTTCAAAACTATACAAACACATGGAAATTAAATAACATTCTACTTAACGACATATGGGTCCAAGAAGAAATCAAACAAGAAATTAAAAAATTTATTAGTTTCGGGGCCGGCCCGGTGGCGCACTGGATAGTGTGCCGCTTGGGAAGTGCGGCGGCGCTCCCG
>NW_007868233.1:0-596 GCF_000696425.1 Galeopterus variegatus
ACACAGAAAGAGAAATACCATGTGTCCTCACTTATTTATGGGAGCTAAAAATAAATAAATAAGTAAATAAATACACAATCAAATAAAGGGTGGGGGGAAGAAGACAGAACAGTCACAACAATTCCGCGAGTCATGATCTTGAACTTGTTAAGACAAGTGAACAGATATGTGTGGGTGGGGATGGGAGAGGGTGAGAAGAACAGGTAAAGGGTCATGAAAATCAACTACAATGTATATTGAGTAGTTAAAATTTTTTTTAAAAACCTTGCATATAAGGTAAGTTGCAGATTATCTATCTATTAAATGATTAACATATTATGATTTAGGTCTTCCAGGGCTTTGAGCCCTGTTACATATGAGCAGTTCTCTCATCCTGTTAACCTGTCATGTAGAGACTGTTTTTTAGCTGAAGAGTTTTACTAGGGCTTGCTTCATGTCTGTGTTTCTAAGATTGTAGATAAGGGGTTTAGCATGGGTGTGACCACAGTGTACATCACTGAGGCTATGGCACTTGCCCTGGAGTCTTGGGTAGCATCAGAACTAAGATACACTCCCAGACCTGTACCATAGAACAAGGAGACAACTGAGAGGTGAGA
>NW_007868234.1:0-596 GCF_000696425.1 Galeopterus variegatus
ATAGGATCCGAACCCGCGGCGGGAGCGCTACTGTGCTCCCAGCGCCGCACTCTCCTGAGTGTGCCACGGGCTCGGCCCATAAAATATTCTGAAGTTTAAAAAAATCCCTGCCTAAGTTGTTCTCTTGCTGTGTGTCCTTTTCTTATAAAACCAGAATGTAGAATTTATAAAAATGTTTATGTGTGGGCACTGGTATATTGAAATTTTATTCTGATGTATTTAAGAAAATAAAACATCCTTAAAACAAATGGTAGAAAGACTTTTTCTTAATTTAAGGCATTATACTTGTTCTCATCTCTATTAAGGTGACACCCGAACTTGGTGAATTTTCTGGCCAGATAAAATACTTTTTAAAAATTCTGGGCTGCTGTGGAATCCCTACCTCCATCTTACTTTATTTCCAATAGGTAACTATGATTTATAGTTTGGTGCGTATATTGTTCTAGATCTTTTTTAATACATTACTCTGGAGGAATATATGTCATAACAATACTCTTTATAAAATATTATAGATCGGGCCATATACCTTCACCTTGTTCTTTGCAACAGATAATTGTAAGATCTTCCAGATATTTTGAGAGAAGCCATAGGTTCAG
>NW_007868235.1:0-596 GCF_000696425.1 Galeopterus variegatus
AAACTTTAGAGAGAATTGTATTTAGATTTTATCATAAGAATGTAACTTTTGCTTAAGGAGACGTTATACTTTAGATAATGAGCCAGTTTGACCAGCTTAGCTTTTCAGGTCAGCAGCTGGTCGGGTTCACCTTCAAATTGTGGCTGACAGAAACTGGACTCAGCCCAGTAGGAAACCTCAGGTAGGTGGGGCATTCGGAAGGCAGAGAACAATTGGTTCATCTGAACCCATGGAGTCTCAAAACCTATGATTTCCTGCAGAAATGGGTAAACCTTACTAAAAATTATTTGTACTAAACACATAGGAATGTTTTTCACTCAGACAAAAATTTTCAACTATGAGGTGCATTGTAAACAATGGGATGCATGCTTTTTTACTGGCATGGAGAGGATGCTAAAAAACTAAGTGGGTCTAAAGTTGCCTCTGTAACAGACTGTTTGCAAAAGGCAAACAAGCATATGTCTTTACAGCTACAATAGCTATAGAGACCAAAGGAATATTCTTGTAAGTTTAAAACCAAAAGTGAAGGTGCCAGCCTGCAGAACCATGTGCCCTGAGATGTTGGCCTTTATTGTAAACAACCAGGCGATTGAGAA
>NW_007868236.1:0-596 GCF_000696425.1 Galeopterus variegatus
GTGCCTCCAAAACAACTGGCGTATAGACAGTCAATAAACACTTATTTTTCCACTAAATCTTCATTGGCTGCAGCCTGCTTTTCTATGTTTGTTTGCCCATTTATACTTTATCCAAATTTCATCAGCATAAAAAATATCTAGAAGGAGGGATGGAAAAAAGGAGAGTGATTTTTCTCAGGGACTTCACATTTCAACTTTCTTGACTGCCCATTAGAATAACCTGAGGAACATATATTAATATATCAATGCACAGGTCCTACACTAGGCCAAATTAAAGCACAATCATTAAAGATGGAGCCAAGGTATCAGATTCTTCAGTTACCAGTAACAGAACTCCGAAATTCCAATTTTAATTGACTTTAAAAAATAAATAAAGGCAGAGAGTGAGGAATGGGAAGGGGAGAGAGAGTTCACTGCTTTGTTGTACAGTCCAGGGGCAAATAATGGCTTCAAGCAGGACAAAATCCAGATATTTAAATTGCTTTGTCAGATATCTGTCATTCTGCACACCTTGACTCTGCCTTCTGTGAAGGCGGCATTCTCGGAAATGCTGTCCCCATCAGATGGAAGTCAGATGCTCGTGATGTGCCTGCCTT
>NW_007868237.1:0-596 GCF_000696425.1 Galeopterus variegatus
CAGTCAAGGCAGATGTGAGGAGGGAAAATCTAACAGCATTACCAAAGAACCAACGCAGCTGCGGACACGGCATATTTGGGAAACAGCAAAGGGTCTTATTTGGTTGGAGTGTTGGGCATCTTGTTGGAAGGTGATGTAGATGGGGGGACAAATTGGGTCCAGAGAGTGTGGGACCTTGACCACAGGCTTAGACATCCATGCTAAATGCAGAATATAATATTTTAAAAATATATTCAAGATATAATGTGGATATCTTAATCATTTGGGGGTAAGGTAGTGACATGCATAAAGCTGTGGCTTAGGAAATTTTATATAAGATGAATCATAATGGAAAGAATTAAAAATGGTGAGATGAGCTGGGACACTGGCACAGTTGTGGAGGGAGCAACAACTAAAATGAGATTGCCAGAAATGGATTCTATTTGTGTGGATTTATTTAAAACACTGCTGTGGTGTTGGGATATGATGAGAAATATATATCTGGTCTTCTTCCCTGTTCCTGTTCCTGACCAGAGCTCAGAGAACCCCTGCAATTCCCTCAGTGATAACAGAAGTAAAGGTGAAAGGAGATATTTTGTTACCCATAGCGCACCCCA
>NW_007868238.1:0-596 GCF_000696425.1 Galeopterus variegatus
CCCTGGTTCCCTGTCCCCTTTCCACCCTGGCACACGCCTGCAGCCAGCCCCCCACACCCTGCTCTGGTGTCCTGGCACTGGCCCCAGTCCACACGCACGACCTGAAGTGACCACACGGCTCTCCAGAGGCACCTCCCCTTATTGGGAGTGGAGGCTCTTCCAGGCAGACAAGGGTGCCAGGGCACCCGTGCCAAAGGGGCAGAGCTGGGCTGGCACAGTGAACAGCCCCAGGGCCTTTCCCAGGGTCCCAGGAGTGCCTGCTCATGACTCCACTGTTGCTCCCCCTGGCGGTCAGCACTGGGGATTCCAGTTCAGGGAAAGCAAGGTAAGAGTAGAGGGGGTGGGGAGAGGCCTGGAGAAGGTCCTGGCATCGCCGGCCACCCTACCTAACCAGGACCCAGGACCTGGAGGCGAGCCCACTGCTGCCACCAAGCAGTGCAACTGTGCCCACCCTGCCTGCTGGATCCCAAGGGCTGAAGGTCCCAGAAATGATAACCAAAAGAATCTGGTCTGACCAGGTCAGCTAAATTATAATGCCCTGGGAGATCTGCAATAAGTCAGTACTCGTGCCCACCAGTCCTGAAAACTGCTATCAT
>NW_007868239.1:0-596 GCF_000696425.1 Galeopterus variegatus
GGGGGTAGAAATTGTGCCTTGTTTGCCAGTGAGGTCCCGGTACCTGGAATAAGGCAAACATTGCACAATAAAAGGTTGATAAATTGAACTAATTATTTTAACACCGAATACTCAGAATTAAGCCCACTTTTATAACGTGTTTCTTATAGAAGTAGAGAGTAGAATAATGGTTACCAGAGGCTGGGAGAGGAGGGTGGGCGAGGATTGGGAGAAGTGGGGTACAAAACTATGCTATCCACTTTAAGTGAATCATTATGTAGTTTACGCATGTATTGAAACAACACACTATACCCCACAAATATGTACAAATAAATGTTAAAGAAATAAACTCATTTTTGAACCCTCATCTGCACTATCCAGGGCATGCTTCAAACTCTGATTATAACATTGGGTCTTGACTGGTGCTACTTGGTAATGACACCTGCTTATTTGAGGTACCAACACTATTTTTGCCTTAGAGGAAGATTGAGGCACATTCTCTGTAGTCAGTTAACTATTTCATTGCAACAAAATCTTTGTATGGGAACATGTTCAAATGCTAAGACATAACCTCTCCACAGGGAGGAAATTAGAGAATGTACCTCTGTGTTTTTGCA
>NW_007868240.1:0-596 GCF_000696425.1 Galeopterus variegatus
AAAGTATAATTATTTAAACATGTTTACTGAAAATGTTGTTATTACAATTGTCAACAGCTAATTTTATCATCTCTTTTTTTTTTTTGGCCACAAAACAAGTCTTAATACATTTAAAAAAACAAAAAAAGAAAAAGACTAAGATCATAGAAACTGTGTTCTCTAACCACAATAACAGAAGAAAATTTAGAAAATTCACAAACAGGTGGGAATTAAACAACACTCTCCTAAATAAACAATGGATAAAAAGAAAAATCACAGGAAAATTAGTGAGTACTAAGAGAAAGAAGTTAAAGCACAACATATCAAAATTTATAGGGTGCAGGGCTCATGTAGTGCTCAGAGGAAAGTTTATCCTTGTAAACACCTATATTAAAAATAAGAAAAATCTCAAATCAATAAGGTAAACTTCTACCTTAAAGAAGTAGTAAAAGAGCAAACTAAACCAAAAACATATATAAATAGGAAATAAAAATTACAACAGAAATATATGAAATAGGGAATTTTTAAAAAACCATAAAATTAACAAAACCAAAAGTTGATTCTGTAAAAAGATCAACAAAATTTGCAAACTTTTCTCTAAACTGACCAAGAAAAAA
>NW_007868241.1:0-596 GCF_000696425.1 Galeopterus variegatus
ATTCTCTAGCTGATTCCAGTAACTGTACACACTTCCAGTGACTCTACATTATTATGGTCTAGTTCCTAGAATGTTGCCATAATTATCTGGCATTTTTTAGAAACTCAATCATAAGTACCCAGGAAATTTGTTCATTTAATTTATTAAGTAGAGTCCTATTGAGGCCTCTTATTTTTCGGCTCCTTTTCTGAGTACTGGGGACATAGATGGAGCTCTAATTCTATCTTATTTTTAAAGAACTTACAGAGTATTGGCAGGCAAGAAGAGAAGTTTAAATATTGTATCACCCAGCAAAATGACAGAGCCAGTACAGAGCTTAGTGGGAGCACAGAGGAAGAGCACCAGGACCACCATGTAGAGCCATGTAGGTTGGGGTCATTTTACCACACACTAAGAGTGTGAGGAGCCTTATGAGGCTTCCAGGGGTCATCCAGGTGCAGGTCTAGAGCAGGAGGGAGAAATCCTGACTTCTAGAAAGAAGCGGTGTGGCACTGCTGAGGTTGTTTAAAGGTTAATGGGATGACGCATCTTCTGCTGTGTGAGGCAGCTCAGATTTCCAGTGGAAGTTCAGGAAAAAGAATCACTAATAAAAGTGT
>NW_007868242.1:0-596 GCF_000696425.1 Galeopterus variegatus
GTTTCAGTCTAGTTAATGCTATGGCAAAATATGTCAGCTAACTTTGGATATCCTGGCATTAAGCCCCTTATAAAATGCTCAAGCACACACTACGATGATGACATATGTTAAAGACAAAGTCAGCAATCATTTAATGTCCATCACAGCCTGCTAGATTGGCCTGGCTTGGCACATCTATCTGTATGATTCCTTCCATGGGAGCTAGGAAAGATCCCTGTGGAGGTCTCTCCCATAAATTCAAGGGAGAAAATATAGGATTCCTAGGAAAGTATATTAGTATAAAAATTTGCTAAAGTGACAGATTTTTCAAAATAATGTGGCTTTAAGAAGAAAAAAGCTTAATTTTTTCCTATAAATGATGCCCAGGGGTAAATGGATTAGCAATGGGATGGTAGCTCTACTCCGTGATATCTTCAGATGCTCCTTCCGCGTCTCTGCTCCCTACACCTAACATGTAGCCTTCGTCTTCATGATCCAGAATGTCAGTGTCTATGTCTTAGGCAGCAGATTGAAGAAAAAAAACAAAATAAAACAGAAAGACAGCATGGGGTTCATATCAGTCATTTCTTAGGGAAGGTGTCACATCCTTTTTTTTT
>NW_007868243.1:0-596 GCF_000696425.1 Galeopterus variegatus
CCCTACCATATGCTTTTTTTTAATTTGCTTAAGTAAACAGTCACCTTTTAGAGAAATTAAAAGCTAGAAAGAGTATTTACCCATATATTTACCATTTGTGGTATCTTTCATTCCTTCATTCAGATCTGAGTTTTTCTCTGATGTCATTTCCTTCAGTCTAAATAACTTCATTTTATGTTACTAGTACTGCAGTTCTACTTATGATGAATTACCTCAGTTCTTATTAATTTGAAAAGTCCTCATTTGTCTTTGTCTTTGAAAGACATTTTCACAGGATATGGGCTTCTAGTTTGACCTCGTTTTCCTTTCAGTCCTTAAAAAAATGCCATTCAATTGCTTTCTGGTTTACATTATTTCTGATGTTTTTATCCCCCTGTATGTAATGTGTTTTTCTCTCAGGCTGCTTTACAATCTATTCTCTCAGTCTTTGGTTTGCAGTAATTTGAGTGTGTTGTGTCTAGGTATTGTTTCTTTGTTTTTATTCTATTTGAGTTTGTTAACTTCTTGGATACATGGGTTAATGTTTTCTTTTTTCACTCAATTTGGGAAATTTTATGTCATTATTTCTTAATTTTTTTCTGCCCCAATATCTTAAA